>NW_015162013.1:57802-59282 GCF_001447785.1 Gekko japonicus | reverse complement strand
CCCCCCCCCGCTCTCCTCCCAAACTCCAAAGGAAACCGAAGAGTTGCAGACGGCAGCCAAGAGCTACAGGCGCGGGGGAAAGATGGCCTGCGAGCAAAGGGGAGGCGGAGAGGAGGGCAGGGCGGGTGTCCCCGGCCTGGGAGGGGGACAGGAGGGAGTGAAGGGGGGTGGATCCAGCCCCTGAGAGCGTTTGGAGGTCAGAGCGAGAGAGCTCCCAACTGAGGCCCGAAGTCAGCAACGCGCCCTCTGAGTCTTCCAGGGGTGTCGAACTCACTGGGAATGTGTTATTTAAAGTTTTTTTAAAAATATTTCATTGTGTTTGTCTGTGTCCTTTGTAAAGTTTATCTCTCCGCTGCCTGGCATTACCTTTTATGACACACGTGGCCCGCCCAGCAAGGTCTTGGCTATATGTCAGATCCGGCCCTCATAACAAATGAGTTCGACACCCCTGCCCGGGTGAGCTGTGGAGTCCTGCGAGCAAAAATTCTACCTTGTGAGCGGCCAGCGGTGGGGCCACTGCATAAATTAGTCTGCTCTAGACTGGAGCCGTCCTTCCTGAGCGAAGACCAACATGGGTGAGCCGAAGGCGAGAAAACTGTGAACTAGCTCAAGCTGACTCAGCTTAGAGGGAACACTGGCAGGGGTCATTGCCACACGGTGACATCACTGGAAGTGTGTCAGAAGGCAACACCCACCGCTCAGGCTCCACTGGACTGTTTTGGATTGCTAGCTATTGGGGGGGACGGGACGTGCAGATCTGTCCTCGCAGAGGAGGGAGAGCTTGTACCTGAATAAAACTTGGTCTTAAAGGCGCCACTGGACTGTTTTAAACCGGGGGGTCAGGGGGAGCTCTGCAGCTTACCTGGCTGCTTCTTTCTCTGACTGCCGGGGGGGGGGGGCTCTGCAGCTTACCTGGCTGCTTCTTGCTCTGACTGAGGGCTGCTGGGAACAGGGGGCGGGGCTTGCTGCATGTGCCCACCCCTGGGCTCTTTACTGCTGGAGCTCCTCTCCTGTGCGCTCCTGCAGGAAATGACCCCTGAACACTGGTCAGGCGGAGTTTGCAAGCCGAGAGAGGGGAGCAGTGGCTCTTGCTGCTCTGGCAAGATCAGGTCACAGCCCGGACGTGGGTCTGATGTCCTGTGGGCAGAGGGTTGCCACAATTCTGGCCTGGGGAATTCCTGGTGGTTTGGGTGCCGGTGCCTGTGGAGGGGAACACTTGGGAAAGGATCCCACCCAGAATCTGTGGCATCCCGTAGAGCCTGCCCCCCCTCCCCTGAAGCTGCCATTTTCTCCGGGGCAACTGGGGTCTGTAAGTCTGGAAATCCACTGTGATTCCAGCAGAACTCCGGGCCCACCTGGAGGTTGGCAACCCTGTGTGCAGACTGCCCTTCTCATAAGAACATCAGAGAAGCCAATGCTGGATCAGGCCAATGGCCCATCCAGTCCAACACTCTGTGTCACACAGTGGCCAAAAGTACCA
>NW_015162013.1:47491-57211 GCF_001447785.1 Gekko japonicus | reverse complement strand
CCACTGATGGACCTCTGCTCCATATGCTTATCTAATTCCCTTTGAAGCCGTCCATGCTTGTAGCCGCCACCACTTCCTGTGGCAGTGAATTCCATGTGTTAATCACTCTTTGGGTGAAGAAGGACTTCCTTTTATCCGTTCTAACCTGACTGCTCAGCAATTTCATGGAGTGCCCACGAGTTCTTGTATGGTGAGAAAGGGAGAAAAGTGCTTCTTTCACACACACACACACACACACACACAAAAACAGCTGAGGTCTGACTTCCAGGCAAGGCTGAGCCGCCGGAATTTTTGTCGAAAAAGAAATGTAGAAACGGAACACGGACGTGTTTTGGAAGCGCTGAGACAACAATAGTTTGCCAAAGGTCAGAGGCACGGGGCTTTTTGGGTGGTGGCGCCATGCTTCTGGAAAGCCCTTCCCCTTGAGGCGCCTTGCGTTCTTTTAGGTGCAAGGCCAAAACGTTTCTGTTTCTCTCTCCCCCCCCCCCGGCTTTTAAGTAAGGAGTTGATTTTCTAACGCTCTTTTCACCGGGAAACTGGTGTTCTAAGCCAGGGGTCCCCAACCCTTTTCAGTTTTTCTTCTGTAAGCCGCCTCGGGGACTTCTTGCAGAGGTGGCCTAAAAATGTCCTAAAGAAATATTTTTAATGAAAGTATTACCTAGGAGGAGGAGAGCCTGTGCATTATATTGCCCTGTGGGTCTCCTCGTGGGCACCAACATTAACCCATGCTTGCCTTTGTGGAATCCTCCTGAACAGAGGTTGGGCTGGGGGTGAACACCCCAGGGCTTGGTCAAAGTACTTCTGTTCCACTGTTCCCTCTCAGCTGAGCGAGTGTGAGCCAGCTCACTGTTTTTTTAGCCTCCAGCTCACCCATTGTTGCCTTCGCTCAGGAAGGGTGGCTCGAGAGCAGGCTCGTAGCTACCATGGGGCCCACGGGGCCTGGCCCCCTAGTGGTTTTCATGGGCCCCTCCATGAGCCATGGATCCCCCAAGCCATGGACACCCGGCTGCCCCTTGTGCCGTGCCCTGGGAAGAGGAGCTGGGGCTCCTCATGGGGGAGCCAGAAGCTCTGCAGGGAAGGCCTGCCCTTGCTGAGTGGGGATGGAAGGAAGAACATAAGAACATTGGATCAGGCCAAAGTCCCATCCAGTCCAACACTCTGTATCACACAGTGGCCAGAAATACCAGTGCCATCAGGAGGTCCACCAGTGGGGCCAGGGCATTAGAAGCCCTCCCACTGTTGGCCCCCCCCCCCCAAGCACCAAGAAGACAGAGCATCACTTGCCCCAGAGCCCCTATCTATACCTTGTGGCTAATAGCCACTGATGGACCTCTGCTCCATATGCTTATCTAATTCCCTTTTGAAGCCGTCCATGCTTGTAGCCGCCACCACTTCCTGTGGCAGTGAATTCCATGTGTTAATCACTCTTTGGGTGAAGAAGGACTTCCTTTTATCCGTTCTAACCCGACCACTCAGCAATTTCTCAGCAATTTGCTCGGTTAGGAATTTGCTTTGCTTAGGAAGCTGCGGCCGCTGGGCATTACCCCCCCTTGCCCTGGAGCCTGGGGGGTACAGGGCTGCCTTAGGAGCTCTAAGGAGTCCCACCAATTTAATTAACTTCGTTTTAATTGGTTACTGGGCCCCCCCAAGGCCCCCTCCTCCCCAAAATTCCTAGCTACGGGGCCTGCTCCAGAGCAAACTGATTTATGCCGCAGCCCAATCGCTCGCTCACAGCTTTCGCGCCAGTTGCTCACAAAGTAGGATTTTTGCTCCCAAGACTCCACAGCTTAGAGGGAGCGATAGTCACAGGGGACTCCAATTCATCCATGTTTCCTTCACTTCCTGGTGGGAAGCCGCGCGGGGAAGTTGGCAGTTGCTGAGTTTTCCTTGGATTTCCTGCCGTGTTGCGCTTGTGCTCCGGCAGACCTGCTGTTCAAGGGCATCTGGATTAGGAGACTATGATGTGGATGCGAAGAGGAAGTTGAACACTTTCGAACTCCCTGTCTGCCTAACCATAATCTTAGAGTGTCCTTTAGGGGTGTGATGTGTTTTTATTACACGCGTTCTTCACCTGGTAGCCACAGGGCTCGTCAGCTCCATGTTGGGAAATTCTTAGAGATTTGGGTGTGGAACCCGAGGAGGGACCTCAGCAGGGTACAATGCCACAGAGTCCAAAGCACCCATTTCCTCCAGGGAAACGGATCTCTATTGCCTGGAGATCAGTTATAATTTTGGGAGATCTCCAGGCCCCACCTGGAGCTTGGCAACCCTACTTACCTGCCTTCATGGCCCGGATGAGGGGAGTGCTTATGCTGGTCACTCCTTTGTTGTTGTTCAGTCGCACAGTCGAGTTATAGTTCAAAAGAATCTATTCTCATCTGGGAGAACCCGGTTTGATTCCCCACGCCTCCACATGCAGCTGCTGGTGTGACCTTGGGTCAGTCACAAGTTCTCTCAGAGCTGTTCTCTCAAGAGCAGTTCTCAAAGGGCTCTCTCAGCCCACCTACCTCGCAGGCAGTGTTCCCTCTAAGCTGAGTTAGCGTGAGCCAGCTCACAGTTTTTTAGCCTCCGACTCACCCATTTTTGTCTTCGCTCGGGAAGGAGGGCTCCAGAGCAAGCTGATTTATGCAGTAGCCAAATCGTTCACTCGCAACTTTAATGCCAGTAGCTCACAAAGTAAAATTTTGGCTCACAAGACTCCCCAGCTTAGAGAGAGCATTGCTCACAGGTTGTCTGTTGTGGGGAGGGGAAGGGAAAGGAGATTGTAAGCCGCTCTGAGACAGGATATAAATCCAGTCTCTTCCCTTCTTCATCTTCATGTAGAAAATACATCAATATATCCTCCTCCGGGGGAGGGGTAGCAATTACCCTTTGCATTTGTAGAGCACTTTTCGCATTCAGGCCACTTCACAAATAGCTATCCTTACAACAGGCCTGTAAGGCTGCCTGCTTTTATTATTTACCCCCATAGTGCCGATCTGAGGGAGGAGAGCAGCTTGCTTATTGCCCCCCACTGAATTCGTGGCTCTGGTGTGATACTTTTGGGATCACAGCTCACCTTCTTCACCACTATGTGGTGAAGACCCCTGCCATGGGTCATAGGGACCACATCACTTCAGTCTTGGCCCATCTACACTGTGTTGTCGAAGGCTTTCAATGGCCAGAGTTCATTAGTTGTTGTAGATTTTCCGGGCTGTATGGCCGTGGTCTTGGCATTGTAGGACCTGATGTTTTGCCAGCAGCTGTGACTGGCATCCTCAGAGGTATAACACAGAAAGATGGAGCACTCTCTGTGTCGAGGTGAGAAGAAAAAAATGGTAGGCAGGTAATTTATATCTGCTCAGGAAGGTGGGGTACATAAGAACATAAGAGATGCCAATGTTGGATCAGGCCAAAGGCCCATCCAGTCCAACACTCTGTGTCACACAGTGGCCAGAAATACCAGGTGCCATCAGGAGGTCCACCAGTGGAGCCAGGAGGACATTAGAAGCCCTCCCACTGTTGACCCCCACAAGCACCAAGAAGACAGAGCATCACTTGCCCCAGAGTCCCTATCTATACCTTGTGGCTAATAGCCACTGATGGACCTCTGCTCCATATGCTTATCTAATTCCCTTTTGAAGCCGTCCATGCTTGTAGCCGCCACCACTTCCTGTGGCAGTGAATTCCAAGTGTTAATCACTATTTGGGTGAAGAAGTACTTCCTCTTATCCGTTCTAACCCGACCGTTCAGCAATTTCATGGAGTGCCCACGAGTTCTTGTCTTGTGAGAAAGGGAGAAAAGTACCTCTTTCTCTGCCTGCTCTTTCCCATGCATAATGTTATAAACCTCAATCATGTCACCCCTCAGTCGTCGTTTCTCCAAGCTAGGGCTGAGTCATTATCTTGTAGGAGTTCCCCAGACTGTGACATCTTCACTGCCTTCCAATTTATATCTGGGCACGATTCAAAGTCAGGGGAGTGGCCGTGGCTCAGTGGTAGGTCATCTGCTTGGCATGCAGAAGGCCCCAGGTTCAATCCCCGGCACCTCCGAGTTAAAAGGATCAGGTGGTAGGTGATGTGAAAGGCCTCTGCCTGAGATGTTGAGGAGCGGCTGCCAGTCTGAGTAGCGAATGTGGACTTTGATGGACCAAGGCCAGGTCTGATTCAGTAGGAGGCAGCTTCCCGTGTTCCAGTGTTGAATCTGCACTGTATGCACTCCAGGCTCCCAATGCAACAGACAGACCCACAAGTGTACAACGCACACCAGCAAGCGTGCCTGCCACCCGTGACATATATTGGATAGACCAGAGATGAGCTCACGCTTCCTGCCCTGGACTCCAGGGCGTTTCTCTGATTCGACAGCAGCCTCTCCCAATCGCTTTCACAGACACTGCTTTCGCCAGCTGTCTTCCCGAGCAAACCCTCCCTCGTCTCGGTGTGATGCTTCCCAGATCTCAGCATGTTTCAGCGTGAGAGATTGGGACGTGGCGGGAACGAGGCCGATCGGCTGCGTGTGGGTTGGCTGTCCAGTTCAGGAGTACCTGGTCTCTCCCTTCTCCAGGACGCGAACTGTTTTGAAAGAAATATGCACACAAAAATAGCACACCGGGGAGAAGGCTGGGCTAGTTTCCCAAGGGCAGAGAGATTTTCACGGCAAGAGACGTCCTGTACACATGCCTCCCTGCACCTGCAGTCTGGCTGCATGGCCCCGGGGAACTTGGTGCTGCATGATACATCTCTGCTCACAGGCTGGGACAGACGCATTCCATCTCTCAAGAACGGAATTGATTAACTTAATCAGGAGGGGGGGGGAACCCAGCCCTGGTGCCTAATGTAAATTCTAAGACCCAGATTTATTTTTTTAAAGTTATTGATGGCTGTTTTGTTCCTGTTGACTATTGGGTTCTTCTATGTTGGCTGCTGCAGGATTCCACACACACACGCCCTCACGGTAAGGCTGGTGTGGTTTGAACATACCCCATGAAGCTGCCGTAGACTGAATCAGAACTTCCGTCCATCAAGGTCAGTATTGTCTACTCAGACTGGCAGGCGTTCTCCAGGGTCTCAGGCAGAGAGGTCTTTCACTTCACCGACTGCCTGGTTCTTTTGACTGGAGATGCTGGGGATTGAACCTGGGGCCTTCTGAATTTATTGTTCGATGTATTGTGCATTTTATTGTAGGATTCAGGGGTCATTTCCTGCAGGACCGCACAGGAGCGGAGCTCCGGCAGTAAGGAGCTCAGGGGGCGGGCACATGCAACAAGCCCCACCCCCTGCTCCCAGCAGCCCTCGGTTGGGCCATGAGAAACAAGAAGCAGCTAGGTAAGTTGCTGAGGCCCCCCCGGCCCACCTTCAGGTACAAGATCTCCCTCCTCTGTGAGGACATATCTGCACGTCCCCCCTCGCCGCCAATAGCTAGCAATCCAAAACAGTCCAGTGAAGCCTGAGCAGAGGGTGTTGCCTTCTGACACACTTCCGGTGATGTCAGGGGGTGTGGCATATGCAAATAAGTTATGCTAATAAGTTATGCTAATGAGCTCCTGCACCTCTTTTTCTACGAAATGACCCCTGGGTAGGATTGTAATCTAAGTTATTTATTGTATGTTTTCCCCCTGTCGTGAGCCGCCTTGAGCCCTGCTTGCAGCAAAGGGTAGTCTAAAAATTGAATAAAATAAATAAATAAATGCCAAACAGAGGCTCTAGCACTGAGCCACGGACCCTCCCTCTCGGATGCCCTGGCTGGTTTTTGAGGGACCCCCCTGAGCAGCTTTGTATAACCAGGGCTCTTTTTGTAGAAAAAGCCCAGCAGGAACTCATTAGCATGTTAGGCCACACACCCCTAATGTAGCCAATCCTAATGAGTTTCTGCTGTTGGGTGTGGCCTATTATGCTAATGAGTTCCTGCTGGGCGTGGCCAACTTGGGAGCCAGCCAGAACTCCGTTCCTGTGCGTTCCTGCCCAAAAAATAGCCCTGTATAAGACGCATTAAAGGATCTGCGGCTGCTGTGTTTCAAACTGGGTTGTCCTTGGAGGAGTTCCAAAGCAACACCCTTGTTTTTGACCCTCCCTGCTCTCCTCAGGCATCCTCCCCAAATCTCCAGGAATTCCCCAAACTGGAGGACGCAATCCCATCCTGCACTGCATCGATAACATCCAGATGGGCTGCTTCTTTTCCCTCTAGCCCCGTGGGCACCTTTGGAATTCTGATAGCAACAAAATGGCTGCCACAAAATGGCTGCCGCGGAAGGCAGAGCCAGCCATAAAAGGACTGCCACAGCTTGACGTCAGCCACACCACGCAGAGCCTTGTGCTGCCCATGCAGCTGCCGCCAAAGCAACGTTTTTAAATAATTGAATAAAATAAATAAATAAATGCCAAACAGAGGCTCTAGCACTGAGCCACGGACCCTCCCTCTCGGATGCCCTGGCTGGTTTTTGAGGGACCCCCCTGAGCAGCTTTGTATAACCAGGGCTCTTTTTGTAGAAAAAGCCCAGCAGGAACTCATTAGCATGTTAGGCCACACACCCCTAATGTAGCCAATCCTAATGAGTTTCTGCTGTTGGGTGTGGCCTATTATGCTAATGAGTTCCTGCTGGGCGTGGCCAACTTGGGAGCCAGCCGGAACTCCGTTCCTGTGCGTTCCTGCCCAAAAAATAGCCCTGTATAAGACGCATTAAAGGATCTGCGGCTGCTGTGTTTCAAACTGGGTTGTCCTTGGAGGAGTTCCAAAGCAACGCCCTTGTTTTTGACCCTCCCTGCTCTCTTCAGGCATCATCCCCAAATCTCCAGGAATTCCCCAAACTGGAGGACGCAACAAATCTCCAGGAATTTCCCAAACTGGAGGACGCAGTCCCATCCTGCACTGCATCGATAACACCCAGACGGGCCGCTTCTTTTCCCTCTAGCCTCGTGGGCACCTGCGGAATTCTGACCTAGTGTGGTGGGCACAGCTACAAAATGGCTGCTGGGAAACGGCCGTTGCAGGATGCTGAGCTGGGCACAAAATGGCTGCCCCGGCTTACCTTCAGTCACACCATGCAGCTGCCGCCAAAGCAACGTTTTTAAAAACCCACACAGCCAATCAGTTCTCTAATGGCCAGTCAGAAACCTTGCTGGGCAAAAAGCCCCTCCTGGTTCCACCCACCTTCTAAAGACGCTAGGAAAGGTGTAGGCAGGCACCATGGGACCCAGTTTGGTGTAGTGGTTAAGTGCACGGACTCTAATCTGGGAGAGCCGGGTTTGATTCCCCACTCCTCCACTTGCACCTGGCTGGAGTGACCTTGGATCAGTCACAAGTTCTCTCAGAGCTGTTCTCGCAAGAGCAGTCCTTGAAAGAGCTCTCTCAGCCCCACCTACCTCACAGGGTGCCTGTTGTGGGGAGGGGAAGGGAAAGGAGATTGTAAGCTGCTCTGAGACTCCTTCAGGTAGTGAAGGGAGAGGTATAAATCCAATCTCCTCCTCCTCCTCCTCTTCTTCCAGTTGTTCCCGTTATAAATCCTTGGTATCCACCGTCGGAGGGCAGTCGTGCTACGGTTGCATTAGACTGCCAAGGATCCGGAGTGACCGGATGAACTGGAAACTGCTCAGCAGTTTTGTGCTGTTGCAACACGGGAGGGAGAAATGTTGAAACTCACCCCCGCCCCCAATTCCTTGCAGGTCCCCACTTGGAACATTGAAGAAACAAACCGTGGCCCAATTAATCTGGGACAGCTTTTTAATTGACCGACAGTGTTTTAAACCATCCTCGACAAAATGTCGCATCCCTAAATGACTACGGGGTGCCGTGCAGCTTCGGTGCCTGAAACGTAGTGGCGCCGCAACATTCCTCTTGCAAACAGGTTTGCCAGCCTCCAGGTGAGGCCTGGGGATCTTCTGGAATTACGACTGGAGTCCAGACAACAGAGATCAGTTCCCCTGGAGAGAACGGCTGCTTTGGAGGGTGGTCTCCATGGCATTAAACCCTGCCAAGGTCCCTCCCCTCCCCACCCTCAAATCTCCTGGAATTTCCCAGTCTGGAGCTGGCAACCCTACCTGCAGAGGCTCTGCCCCATTGATTCTTTGCACAGATGTCCAGGAGCAGTTCCCTAAACTGGATTGTGACGTGACGCAGTGTTCCCTCTAAGCTGAGTTAGTGTGAGCTAGCTCACAGTTTTTTTAGCCACCTGCTCACAGATTTCTGTCTTAGCTCCCGAGCAAAGTAATTTATGCCGCAGCCAAATCGCTCGCTCACAACTTTAATGCCAGTAGCTCACAGAGTAGAATTCTTGCTCAGAAGACTCCACAGCTTAGAGGGAACACGTGAGCAGATCCCAAAGCCCTCTTGGACCGGGGGAACTGGAGGGCCGGGGTGTGTGTGTGTGTCTGGCCCTGCATCCTGTCAAAGGCAAGCCCGCGAAGCCCCCCATGACTCCGGGAGCAGCCAGCCCCCCCTCAGGGGGTGAAGCACTCCAAGGGGTCGTCGGAATCGGGCAGGATGTTGCAGTTCAGAGGCCACGGAATGCCCAGCAGGCTGAGGGATCGCTGGCAGTGCCGTTCGGCTTCCAGGCAGACGGAGCGGCACAGCTGGAGGATGCCCCCGTCAGGGGTGCATTTGGGCACAAAGAGGCTGCAGATCAAGGCGCGCAGGTACGGGTAGCAAGCGAGGCCCTCCAGCAAATATTGTATAGCCTCTTGAAATGTGGTGTGTGTGTGTGTGTGTGTGAAAGAGAGAGAGAGAGAGAGAGAGAGAGAGAGAGAGAGAGGGGCTGCGTCAGGCGCTGGCACGTGCAGGCCTGGGACCTGGCAAAAAGATCACCCATATTCATTGCTTCTAAGGCGTTCATAGGTCTGGGAAGCCTTGCATAACTCCTGCTAACTCTTTGCCGTATGCATCACGCCACGGTCACTGCATTATTTCCCCCTGATGTAATCCCATTCTTCTGCCCTGTGTGTAATGATGGGATCACATTTTTCCTGCATCGCAAAGATATTCCGATTTCTAAGATACGTTTGTTTCAGTCGTTCGTCATTCTAGTTCTGGTACATAGCTGGTCCCCTGAACATGGCAGGTCCATCGGCAGCCCTGCCTAGCCCAAGCTCACCACAGCTCAGAAGCTAAGCGGGGTCAGCCGAGGAAGACCAAGGTCGCCGTGTAGAGGCAGGCCAGGGCAATCCACCTCTGCTTCTCTTTTGCTTTGTGATGTGGCGACACTGACCGGGATGGGCCAGGGTAGCCCGATCTCATCAGATCTCGGAAGCTAAGCAGGGTCGGCCTTGGTTAGTCCTTGGATGGGAGACCTCTAAGGCATACCGGGGTTGGGATGCAGACGCTGGCAATGGCAAACCGCCTCTGAATAGTCTCTTGCCTTAAAAGCAAGTCTAGCTTGCCACCTAGTGGTGCATGGTGCCAGAGCTAGAACTTCTGGCTGCCAGACAATCTTCGGATCTCCCGGCTATACAACACACACTGTGAAAAAGTGACGCTTAATATATATCTTTAAAGAATCGTGGGAAAGTGAACAAAAATAGTATACATAGTCATAGAAAAATATATTGACGGTGATCTCCGGAATGTCTTGCCGTTTCGAAGGAAGATCTTCTTCTGAACAAAGATGTAGGACAAAAAATTGTCTCTCAGTGATTCATATCCTCTGGTGACGTCTCACAATTATCAAAGAAGATTTTATATAGAGAGAACTCACCAATGTTCATAACAGCTGTAATGTATAGTAGAACCTGCCATGGGCTAAGATCAGGGCC
>NW_015162013.1:37030-47104 GCF_001447785.1 Gekko japonicus | reverse complement strand
AACGGGTGGGCACCAGAAGGGATCCTCACCTAGGGTGCAAAATAAGGTGGGGCCGGCCCTGGCTAAGATGAATGGAATGCTCCAAGGATGATCGTAAACCTCCAAGGAAGGCCAGGGTCGCAATGCAGAGGCAGGCAATGGCAAACCACCCTGAATGTCTCTTGCCTCAAAAGACCCTACTTATTAAACACCTCATCCTATTGATTGCATTCACTGTGTAATCTGCCTTGAGTCTCAGTAAGAAAGAAGAGGAGATTGGAGTCTCAGAGCAGCTTACCATCTCCTTTCCCTTCCCCTCCCCACAACAGACACCCTGTGAGGTAGGCGGGGCTGAGAGAGCCCTTGAGAGGACTGCTCTTGAGAGAACAGCTCTGAGAGAACTTGTGACTGGCCCAAGGCCACACCAGCAGCTGCATGTGGAGGAGTGGGGAATCAAACGTGGTTCTCCCAGATTAGAATCCGCGCTCCTAACCACTACACCAAACTGGCTCTCAGTTGGACAATAACATAGAAGATGGACAATGTAAATAAATCCTTAGGTTACCACAGCGGCACAGGGAACTTGGGTGTTCACCTGGTTCTCACTTCTCTCTGGAACTATTCAGGTCCAGGAATGGTGAAAGATTCCTTCATGCCTGCTTTCCCCCCATCCGGGAGAGGGTGATGCTTGTATGGCATTAACAGCCACATCTTTGTGGCTTCCAAATCGAAATGGTACCCAAGAGATATGGAAAGAACCCAAAGAGAATGGCTCTAGCCTGTAGCCACAGCCGTAGCATGCAAGTCAGCTCAAAACGCAATAATGCGATTTTTTTACATTTTCACAGCACTCCCTTCCCAAAGGGGCAGAAACTTTTGAATGAGAAAACGAATCCAGGGAGTGAAATGCGAGTAGTAAACTGTGTTCTCTCATGGTACAAATACCACTAGCAGACCCTATAAAAGCCCTCCATGGTCGTTGAACCCCAAGGATCCACAGGCTCAAAAGCAAAGGCAGACCTAGTTTTTCTGTCTTTCAAATGCAAACTGCAGGGGTCTGCGGGAGAGATTAAAACTTCATCTGCCACTTGGCTTTGCTAATCCACAGCACCGCTAATCTACAACACCAAACAGAGCCAGTTTGGTGTCGTGGTTAAGTGCCCGGACTCTAATCTGGGAGAGCTGGGTTTGATTCCCCACTCCTCCACTCGCAGCTGCTGGATGACCCTGGGCAAGCTATAGTTCTGTCAGAGCTGCTCTTGAAAGAGCAGGTTTCAAAGGAGCTCTCTCAGCCCCACCCACCTCACAGGGTGTCTGTTGCGGGGAGGGGAAGGGAAAGGAGACTGTAAGCTGCTCTGAGACTCCTTCGGGTAGTGAAGGGCGGGGTATGAATCCAAGCCCTTCTCTTCTTCTTCTCTCCCTGCTGTTAGCATTTTAAATTAATAATTACGTGCTTTCCAGTTGCAACAGACTCACGGCGACCCCGGGACCGTGGGGGTTTTCAAGGCAAGAGATGAGCCGAGGGGGTTTGCCATTGCCTTCCTCTTAGCCTTTTAAAGGAAAAGAGAAATCTTTTTTCTCCCCTTTAAATTGCTCCTAGCAGAGCAGAGGAGCTGGATTCCCCGTAAGGGAGACGTGCTGGCGTGGGCAGCCCTTGTTTCTCCACCTCTGGCGCCTGCTCTCCTGACGGGCATCCCGCCTCCAAAACAGCCCACTCCCCACCCACCACACCTCCTCCAGCTTAGAGGGAACACTGCCCACCACACCTCCTTCCACTAGGCTCACCTGGTAGTCCTGGAGCACTTCAGCAGCCCCTTCCTGGTCTGCGATGGTCAGCCAGATGTTGGGGAAGGAGGTGGCGTTGTAGCTGAGGTCCAGGCACATCTCTATCACGATAGGCTCGCAGGTGGACTCTGCAGGGGGCGGGGAGAGAAAGGCAGTCGTCGCTATAAGGACGAGAAGGCCAGCATTTCTGGCCCAGGCCAAAAGCCAGCCTAGTCCAATGTCCCGTGTTTACAACAGTGGCCGGCCAAGGCCTCTGGGAAGCCCCCAAACTAGGGCTGCCAACTTCCAGGTGGCAGCCAGAAAATGAGAGATCATGGGAGGAAGTGGAATTCCAAAAACAACATCTGTGACAGAAACAATGAAGAGTTAAGAAAGATAAGCTGAAAAAAACGTTTACTGTAGTAACTCTGTAGAATTTTTTCTTCTATTATCGCTCACACACTAACGAATGCTGCGCAATGAAGAATCTGTTTCACAATATTGGATTTATCTGAGCGTGTAGCAATCCCAATTCTTATCAATTACTACTTATCAACTCTTGAAGGAAACATTCCCTGTTGACTCTCTAGTAACATTGTGAGGACCTTGGGGTTCTGTTATTAGAGAGTCAACATGGAATGTTTCCTTCAAGAGTTTGTAAGTAGTAATTGATGAGAATTGGGATTGCTAAATCAACCCAAATTTTGAAAGGACAACAAGAAACTAAATTTGGAAATACATGGTTAAAGTTTTATAAATGGCTCGAAGAATATAGTGACACAGACTTATAAAGCTTTCTAAGGACATATTACATGTAAGTTTTATATACTCGCAAAAGACTTATACAAGGCGGACTGTATGAAAAAATACACAGGTTTAGGTATGAGTTATTCAAACAAGAAACTGGAACTAGAATAGAGTACTCTCATTTGAAGGAAACATTCCCTGTTGACTCTCTAGTAACATTGTGAGGACCTTGGGGTTCTGTTATTAGAGAGTCAACATGGAATGTTTCCTTCAAGAGTTTGTAAGTAGTAATTGATGAGAATTGGGATTGCTAAATCAACCCAAATTTTGAAAGGACAACAAGAAACTAAATTTGAAAATACATGGTTAAAGTTTTATAAATGGCTCGAAGAATATAGTGACACAGACTTATAAAGCTTTCTAAGGACATATTACATGTAAGTTTTATATACTCGCAAAAGACTTATACAAGGCGGACTGTATGAAAAAATACACGAGCTCACTCCGTCATGCGGCACACTCGGGTCTCGAACTGCTGAACTACTGACCTTCCACAGCCTGCAGTTCAGCGTCTTAACCACTTGAGCCCCCGCAGATCCCGTGTAAGTTTTATATACTTGCAAAAGATTTATACAAGGCGGACTGTATGAAAAAATACACAGGTTTAGGTATGAGTTATTCAAACAAGAAACTGGAACTAGAATAGAGTACCCTCATTGAATGTTATGTCTTGTCTTATATGTTTTGTGGTGTCTATAAAATAAAAAACGTTATGTTTTTTAAAAAAAGAATTAGGATTGCTACACACTCAGATAGAGCCAATATTGTGAAACGAATAGTTTACATTGTGCAGTATTTGTTAGTGTGTGAGCGATAATGGAAGAAAATATCCTACAGAAATACTACAGTGAATGTTTTTGCAACTTATCTTTATTGACTCTTCGTTATTTTTGTCACGGATGTTGTTTTTGGAATTCCTCAACCTCCAGGCGGGGCCTGTTGTTGTCCTGGAATTACACCTGCTCTCCAGACCGCAGAGATCAATTCCCCTGGATGATGTGGCAGCGTGGAAGGGTGGGCTCCTGACCGACCTGCCTCTGCAAACTCCCCGATCTCCAGGAATTTCCCAAGCCAGAGATGGCAACCCCACCCCAAGCAGGTTATTATCAGCCCCTGTTTCTTGTCTGCAGTTTCTGGTACTCATGGATAGACTGCCTCTGAATATGCAGGTTTAGTTTCTTTAACCAGGTTGAAGAGGAGGAGGGCTTGCTGAAGGCCCTGGGTTGGGGATGGGGTTGCCAGGCCTGGGTTGGGAACTACCTGGAGACTTTGGGGGTGGAGCCTGGAGAGGGCGGGGTTTGGGGAGGGGAGGGGCCTCAGCAGGGTACAGTGCCATAGAGTCCACCCTTCAGAGCAGCCATTTTTTCCAGGGGAGCTGATCTCTGTCAGCTGGAGATCAGTTGTAAAAGTGGGAGATCCCCCAGGCCCCACCTGGAGGCTGGGAACCCTGGATGGGGAAGGTGGTATCCTTTGCCGGCTTTCGAGATTTAACCACAGCAGCAGCATTTTAGCATTCCAAACACTGTGCGTGCATTAACGTCTTGGAACATTTTCTAATGTTCCATTTGCATTCCCCTATGTTACTGGGTTTCCCCCCCTTAAGTCCAGACAACTTCATTAACATCCTCATGCTGTCCTGGTTTTTCCTCCTTTCCCCTCTGTTCTTTTCTGAACTAGTTTTCCCCATACACACACACACACACACACACACACACACACACACACACACACACACACTCTTTTCCATTGTGGAGTGAATTTGCAAGATAGCTTCTTGCTTGAAATCTGAAGAGGGTTTCTTTGCCGCCCAACTTGCCCAGAAAGGTGGGCTTGGGAGGAGATTGTGGTTTTTTTTTTAAATGGGGAGGGGGGAGGCTTCCTGATCCATAGCAGTAATGTAGACACGTAGCCAATGCAGGAGCTGACTTGCCCAAAGAGCCACTCACCAATGGATGGGTAGGCGATGTCAGTGCAGTTGTATTCGTCGCTTCCGTCCGGGCAGTCGTGCCAGCCATCACACACCAGCTCCAGTGCCTGGCATTCGCCATTTCTGCAGGTGAACTCAGAGGGACTGCACGTTTCTGGGGTACAGGGAGAGGTGTAATAGAGAGGAAACCACAACATGCGGCTAGCTGTGCATCGGAGTGGTCAAGATGCTTAGGTATACTACTTCTGTAGATGGAAGCTCCATTAGCTGTCCTGGGGCCTCAGCAGGGATGCAACCCCCGAGTTCGGAGATCGGAGGACAGACACTGGGAGACTGGAGTTTAGGGAGGGGACCAATGCTCCCTCTAAGCTGTGGAGTCCTGTGAGCAAACATTCTACTTTGTGAGCTCCTGGCATTAAAGTGGTGAGCGAGCCATTTGGCTGCTGCATAAATCAGTTTGCTCTGGAGCCCTCCTTCCTGAGCGATAGACCAAAATCTGTGAGCTGGAGGCTAAAAAATTGTGAGCTTGCTCACACTTACTTGGCTTAGAGGGAACATTGGAGGGGAGGGTCCGCATTAAGGTACAGGGCCATACAATCCACCTCCCAAAGCAGCTATTTCCCCCAGGAGAAGTGGAATAAATGTTATAATACATAAATAAGCCATTTATGTAGTTTGGAAATCAGTTGTAATCCCAGTCAGTGTTCCCTCTAAGCTGAGTTAGTGTGAGCTAACTCACAGTTTTTTAGCCTCCAGCTCACAGATTTTTGTCCTAGCTCAGGAAGGAGGGCTCCAGAGCAAGCTAATTTGTGCAGTAGTCGAATTGCTCGCTCACAACTTTAATGCCAGTCGCTCACAAAGGAGAACTTTTGCTCACAGGACTCTGCAGCTTAGAGGGAACATTAGTCCAGACCCCGCCAGGAGGTTGGCCACCCTCGGCCTCAGGAAGAAAGGCAAACAATAGATGACATTTAAAAAGAGAAATAGAATAATAGCTATCGATTGACCTGTTCTCCGTGCATGTGTCTAAAAAGTTACGGAATCCACGGACTGAAATAAAAGAGGAGTCCGGTGGTGCTTGAAAGTACCAACCACACTTACTCCCATCTCAAGTTTCATGGATTAATGCTCAGACGCACAGAGAGGAAGTACGCAGCAGGTTAAAGTACAGGTCAGCAGAACCGGTCACAGATCCTCAGCATGACTTGATCTTCCAGCCCCAGAAAGCTGTTTCCGGGGAAACAATGCAAAGGAATGCAAACACTGTGTCCCAGGAGGTAAACCATGCGCCTGGTCCCCGCCAGGCCTGCAGATTTCAGACCTCCAGAAAGCGGCTTAACGGTTCACCAGGGCCACGCAACTTTCGCCTATTTTTTTGGTCAGGCGTTTGCACAAGAACGCAGACCTCATTGTGAGCCGCTCTCCAGCGAGGGATTTCTCTTTGTCAGAGATGGGTCTCGCTGGCGTCAAGAGCGAAGCGATAATTACAGAAGTAAACAATGAAAGAAAACCTCTGATTGTCAGAGTGTCTGCAATCTCCCAGCAGCTGGAGTTTGGGAATAAACACAGGCGTTTCTCCCGGGAAGGGGAGAGCATGGGACAACCCCCCCCCCCGAATCCTGTGGGCAAGGACAGCTCCAAATTCCAGTGCTGAAAGAAGGCAAAAGTGGGACGTGGCAAGACGTTTCCCAGATGCAAACTGGGGCCCAGCCTCGTGACATCCCAGTCCTTCAGGGCAAAGTGAGGCTGAAATGGTCCCGTGGTCTAAAATAGCACCCACCCAAAACACAACTCAGCAGTGGCAGCGTGGGAATGGCAGGTTAACATTCGTGCCTATCCCGTTCACGCCTGTGCGCTAAAGACAAGACGCATTCACACCACGCTTGGGGAAGGATTAACTCTCCAGAGGCCCCCCCGGGGGGGGGAGTGAGCTAAGCCTGGGAAATGACAGGGCTGGTGGTGGAACCTGGGAAGGGCAGGGTTTGGGGAGGGGAGGGACTTCAGTGGGGTAGAAGAAGGAGGCTGGGGTCACACACACACAAACATGCGGGGGCCGGATCAGGCCCCCAGAGGCCTTCTATCGGGCCCACAGTGGAACTGGCTGTCTTCTGCTTCTTCTTCCAGTTCTGCTGCTGTCCTAGGTTTTCAGCTTACAGATACACACCTGAACAGCATACTCAGGATTGGAACGGCACAGATATTTTGATGCAATCATTCAGAGCAAGAGGTGTCCGTTATCAGGCACTGTTAAATAAACAAAATATTGCAAGAGTGCTCATGTTTTGAGCATGTTTTTATTTTAAGTTAAAAAAAAACCTTTATGTTTGCGTCCTTTATAAAGTTTATATTCTCCGCTACCTGGCATTACATTTTATGACCCACATGGCCCGGCTCAACAAGGTCTCATTTATGTCAGATCCGGCCCTCATAACAAATGCGTTTGACACCCCTGCACTAAATAATCCACTTCCAGTGCACTTTCCAACTGGGTTTTACTCTGTGAACTGGCAAAATCCAGTTGGAAAGTGCATTGAAAGTGGATTATTTAGTGTGTGTGACCACAGCCAAAGAGATTGGATTTATACCCCGCCCTTCACTACCCGAAGGAGCCTCAGAGCGGTTTACAAACTCCTTTCCCTTCCCCTCCCCACAACAGACACCCTGTGAGGTAGGCGGGGCTAAGAGAGCTCTTTTGAGAACTGCTCCTGAGAGAACAGCTCTGAGAGAACTTGTGACCGACCCAAGGTCACACCAGCAGCTGCACGTGGAGGAGTGGGGAATCAAACCCGGTTCTCCCAGATTAGAATCTGCACTCCTAACCACTACACCAAACTGGTGTAATGCCATAGAGGTCCCCAGACTCATCTCTGAATTTTCCGCTCTCGTCTCAAGCAAAAAAGGAATTCTAGCTTTTTTTGCTTTATGGAGCAATGAATAAAAATACAGGGGCAGTAATAACCATCCCAATGGCTCCCTAGGAGATAAACTTCCAACGTGTTCTGGCCAATGAATGCACAGGCACTGGGATGATTGACAAGCACTTGGCATTTATTGTGTATCTCACTTCATTTTGTCGGTTAAAAACGTTTCGTAAAGTTCAAACACTCCCAAACATATCAGAGACCTCATGGGGGGGGGGGGGGGGCAGGGGCTTCCACTCCTTCGCTGTGACTTACAGGGCCCAGCCCTCCACATCAGACCATCCGTTCTCACTCCACCTCATTCTCTACATGATAAAAATTTCGGGTTGTGGCCGCAGTGTTCCCTCTAAGCTGAGTTAGTGTGAGCTAGCTCACAGTTTCTTAGCCTCTGGCTCACACATTTTTGTCTCAGTTCAGGAGGGATGGCTCCAGAGCAAACTAATATATGTAGTAACCTGCTCACAACTTGAATGCCAGTAGCTCACAAAGTAGAATTTTTGCTCACAAGACTCCACAGCTTAGAGGGAACATTGGTTGTGGGTAGGTCTGCCAGGTTCAGGGTGGGAAGCAGAGGTCATTTTGGGGGGGATCGCGGGGGATCGCAGTTCCCCCGGGTGAGGTACAGGGGGGGCAGGACACATGACGAAGCCCTGCCCCCTACTTCCAGCCCTCATTCAGCCAGGAGGAGGCAGGAGGAGGGTAAGTTGCTTCCTCCCTGCCTCTCCCCACCCCTGCCTGCCTGGGGCCAGGGAGGGCCTTCGCGGGGCTTCCTTGCACTCCCGCCGGCCTTGCAGGTCCACCGCCGGGCCCCTCATGGGGCTCGGCAGTGGAGCTGCAAGGCCGGCGGCGGCGGCCGGGACCGTTGGGGGCGGGGTGTGTGGCCTTATGACACACTTCCGGTGATGTCATGGGGTGTGGTCTTATGACACACTTCCGGTGATGTCAGGGGGTGGGGCATATGTTAATGAGTTATGCTAATGAGATCCTCTAGCTCTTTTTCTGCGAAATGACCCCTGGTGGGAAGTACCTAGAGATTTTGGGGGAGGGGCTTGGGGAGGGTGGGGTTTGCAAGAGGGGAGGGACCTCAGCGGGGATGTGATGCCGTAGAGTCCACCTTCCAAAGCAGGCATTTGCTCCAGGGGAACCGGCCTCTGTATCCTGGAGATCAGTTGTAACGCCAGGAGATCTCCAGTCACCACCTGGAGGTTGGCAACCCTAAGGAGGCAGCTTTGGGAGGGGCACCTCACCGCCCACCACCACCATCATCGCAGCCTTCTTGGCTACTGCCCCGCCCACCCCTCCACCCAATTCGTCGCTCATGCCTTCCTCCTTCTGCCAGCTCTGGGACAAAGTTTACTGTTATGCTTGCTGGTTCCTGTCACCGCTGCTGAGCCCTCTCCCCAATACTCTTATCCTGGTTTTAGTAAAAGATAAAGGTCTCCCTTGCTCGAAAGCCCGTCGAATCTGACTCTAGGGTTGCGGTGCTCATCTCCGTTTCCAAGCCGAAGAGCCAGCGCTGTCTGAAGACGCTTCCATGGTCATGTGGCCGGCATGACTAGACGCCGAGGCGCACGGAACGCTGTTACCTTCCCACCGAAGCGGTACCTATTTATCAACTTGCAGTTTCTTGCTTTTGAAGTGCTAGGTCGGCAGGAGCTGGGGCCAGAGACGGGAGCTCACTCTGTCACGCGACACTCGGGTCTCAAACTGCCAAACTACCGTGACCTTCAAGTCTGCAGTTCAGCGATTTAACCTCTGAGCCACCGTGGCCTTATTAGGGTTGCCAGCTTCTGGTTGGGAAATTCCTGGAGATCTGGGGGTGAATTCTGGGGAGGATAGAGCTTGGGGGTGGGGAGAGACCTCAGCAGTGCATAAAGCAGTGCCTAAAGGTGGTCACCACACCTCAAAAAGGATGTTCTAGCATTGGAAAAAGTGCAGAAAAGGGCAACTCAAATGGTAAAAGGGTTGGAACACTTTCCCTATGAGGAAAGGTTAAAGCACTTGGGGCTCTTTAGCTAGGAGAAACGACAACTGAGGGGTGACATGATCGAGGTTTATAAGATTATGCATGGGATAGAGCAGGTAGAGAAAGAAGTACTTTTCCCCCTTTCTCACAGTACTCGTGGGCACTCCATGAAATTGCTGAGCAGTCAGGTTAGAATGGATAAAAGGAAGTCCTTCTTCACCCAAAGAGTGATTAACACATGGAATTCACTGCTACAGGAAGTGGTGGCAGCTACAAGCATGGATGACTTCAAGAGGAAACTGGATAAGCATATGGAGCAGAGGTCCATCAGTGGCTATTACCCACAAGGTATAGATAGGAACTCAAAGGCTGGGGCAAGTGATGCTCTGTTGGGGGGGCAACAGTGGGAGGGCTTCTAGTGTCCTGGCCCCACTGGTGGACCTCCTGATGGCACCTGGTATTTTTGGCCACTGTGAAACAGAGTGTTGGACTGGATGGGCCACTGGCCTGATCCAACAATGGCGTCTCTTATGTTCTTATGTGAAGCCAGAGAGTCCACCCTCCACAGCAGCTATTTCTTCCAGGGGAACTGATCTCTTGTCTGGGGATCAGTTGTAAATCTGGGAGAGCTCCAGATCACACCGCCTGGAGACTGGCGACCCTAGGTTGATAATATTCATTAGCCCATGGGGTGGGGGGGTGGTTACATG
>NW_015162013.1:23341-36971 GCF_001447785.1 Gekko japonicus | reverse complement strand
TTCCCAGGAAAACAGGCAGGTATCCGCGTGGGCAAATGCCAACCGAGGGGCACCAAGAGGAAGAAATCTGCATGAGGAAAATGGCAGGATTTAACCCCTACCCGTCGCTCCAGACCTCAGTCTGAATTGCTGCTCCCTTCTCCGCCCCCCAGGCCCCTGCAAAATCCCCCTTGCACCCCTCCTGCATAATGACAATAACAAGATATTCATCATTAAGATGAGTTTAGCCAAACCGCCCAGAGACAGAGCTTTATCTAAGCCCGGAGCCCAAAGGCAGAGCCCTGGGGCTTGTCTTTGAATGCTGGAACCCAGTCCTGGGCCCACAAGGAACTAATAGCAATAAAAAAAGGAAAGGATGTTTCTGAGCATATGCAAAGTACATTTCAAGCAGCAGCGTGTGTACTCACAGCCAGCTAGGATAGAGCCAGGCCTAGGAGCGGAGGGCTTTCAGGGAGATGGCTGTTTGGCCTTTCGTTTTGAAGCGGGAGAGGCTTCACTTTCAATCCACTTTCAATCCACTTTCAAACTGGATTTTACCAGGTCACGCACAGGCAGGGGTCATTTGCTGCAGGAGTGCACAGGAGCGGAGCTCCGGCAGTAAATAGCCCGGGGGGCGGGCACATGCAACAAGCCCCACCCCCTGCTCCCAGTAGCCCTCAGTCAGAGCAAGAAGCAGCCAGGGAAGGTGCAGAGACCGCGCCGTTCCCTCCTCTGTGAGGGGAGATCTGCATGTTCCCCCCCTCCCAATAGCCAGCAATCCAAAACAGTCCAGTGGAGCCCGAGCGGTGGGTGTTGCCTTCTGACACACTTCCAGTGATGTCAGGGGGTGTGGCATATGCAAATGAGTTATGCTAATGAGTTATGCTAATGAGCTCCTGCACCTCTTTTTCTACGAAATGACCCCTGCGCACATGTCCTTTCTGCACTTGGATCTCATCCCTGGTTTTATCAGAGTTCAACTAGCGACACAATACCTTGCATTTTCCCCTGGTTATAACAGCATCCATTTATCCCAGGACAAGTGTGTGGTGAAACCGGGGTGACCGCAATGTAATGAGGAAACAAAGAATACCCCGAGATAATTACAGGGCTGGACTTGCGTGTAATGTAGAACGTAAGTTTGGGGACAGGGTTGAACCAGGATTCAAGGTCTAGTGCAGAATCGCCCAAAGTAAAATCAAGTTGGAAAGTGCACTGAAAGTGTATTATTGGTGTGTGTGTGATCGTAAGAGAAAGAAAAGGGAGGCCGGAGAGGGAGCTCAAGAAATGAGGTGGCGGCCCAAGCAGAAAAGAGAGCCAGCCGGCCCCGTTTGACCGTTGCCAGTGCGAGGCGAAGGCCTAAGGATCCACTGTCATCACCTACTTTCCGTGGCATTGTGGGCCCGGTAGGTGGCAAAGAAGCCGTCGTCCGCCATTCCCTCATCTGTCACAAACAGGACCGTCATGACGTGTTGCGAGGAGGTCAGAACCAGTGGTATTTCTGAGCCGCAGAACCTGCAGAAGCAAGAGGGGAAACCTGACCTCTTTTTGAAAGGGAGGTGAGCATGTTAATGGGCCATAAGTCGCTCCTGAGTATGGCGACCCGATGAAGGAAAGACCTCCAAAATGTCCTGTCATGGACAGCCTTGCTCAGCGCTGACACACTGAAAGCTGTGACCACCTGGACTGAGGCTGATTTCGCACAAGGAACTGTGTCGCGGTCACGCCTCCCTTTGCCCCGCTTCTATTAGTCAATTTCCCACTCGGAGCCGCGCGGGCGCATTTTGACCCACGGCTTCGCCCGATTTTGCTTGCGGTTTCGTGATCCTCAAAAAAACAGGACCACGAAACCGTGGGGGGGGGGATTGGGTGAAGCCGCGGGTCAAAATGCACCATCGCGGCTTCAAGTGGGAAACTGACCAATGGAAACGGGGCAAAGGGAGGCGTGACCGCGGTGCAGCTCCTTGTGCAAAATCAGACCATGTGCGTGTGTGATATGCCATCAAGTTACGTCCAACTTCTGGAAGGGAACATTTGGTCTTCCTCTTTTCACCCTGCCTTCAACTTTCCCTGGCACGATTGTCTTTTCCAGGGACTCTTTATTGAGTACCTACACCTGAAATAAAAGAAGTACCTTTGTTTAAATGGAACAAAATAGATTTCTGCAGCTGTGTATACTTGCGCTCCGGAGGCAAGCCAAGCCCTAAATTGGCAGATGAGTCCACCAACAGGTGAGCAAACAGAGAGTAGCTCAGACTCAACTCAAGTGATGCGCGAGTCCAACTGAAGAGCCAGGCCGGAATCTGTAGCTTTATAAAGCCAGGCGGAAGCTTATTGGACTCCTTGTGTCACCTGAGAGCCGCGGGACAAGTATTGCCTTCTGGACTGCAGCGCTGGAGGCACCTGCGAGCAGCAGAGAGGAGGCCAGAGTTCCCCGGGAAGCCGCCACGGTTCTACAGGCACCTAAAGCACGTGGGAAGGGTGGCACAGGGGTGCCGAGAACGACCCTTTTGCAAGACCTTCAGCAGCTTACAGAAGCATTGTGAACGGTGATGCATATGAAGAAGAAGAGAAGAAGAGATTGGATTTATACCCCACCCTTCACTACCCAAGGGAGTCTCAGAGTGCCTTACAAACTCCTTTCCCTTCCCCTCCCCACCACAGATAACCCTGTGAGGCAGGTGGGACTGAGAGAGCTCTGACAGAAACTGCTCTTTTCCAAGAACAGCTCTTATCAGAACTACGGCTTGCCCAAGGTCATCCAGCCAGGTGCAAGTGGAGGAGTGGGGAATCAAACCCGGTTCTCCCAGAATAGAGTCCGCGCACTTAACCACTACACCAAACTGGCTGACCGGGCATCCCCACACAATCAACATGGAAATGACAGAAACGCAACTTGTGCACACTTCAATGACCATGTTTTTCCACAGGGCACGTGGGAAATGCCCTGATATTCATGACATTATGCTGTCAAAGGCTTTCACGGCCGGAGCTCATTAGCTGTTGTAGATTTTCCGGGTTGTACGGCTGTCCTCAGAGTTATACCGGCATCCTCAGGGGTATAACACAGAAAGATGGAGTACATTCTGTGTCTCTGTGTACTCTCTTGACACAGAGAGTACTCCATCTTTCTGTGTTATACCTCTGAGGATGCCAGTCACAGCTACTGGCGAAACGTCAGGTCCTACAATGCCAAGACCACGGCCAGACAACCCGGAAAATCTACAACAGCCAATTCGTGGCATTGTTTGGATCTTTTTGTCATTTCAACTGCCCTGGCTCTCTGCTGAAGCCTCATTCTGATATCTGACTCTCCATTGGCACACATGATTACACGCGGAGGTGCTTTTTACTGAATCATTGGTCCAGCGACGTCAGTCTTGTCTACTCAGACTGAGAGTGGCTGTCTGGAATTTCAGGTAGAGGTCTTTCCCATCACCTCCTTTCTGGCCCTTTTAAACTGGAGATGCCAGGGATTGAATTTAGGACCTTCTGCGTACCAAACAGATGTTCTACCACAGAGCCACAACCCCTTCCCATCTGCTGCGAAAACACCTGGGAACCACAACAGGGACGGGGTTACAGTGTTCCCTCCAAGCTGGGTTAGTGTGAGCCAGCTCACAGTTTTTTAGCCTCCAGCTCACACATTTGCATCTTCACTCAGGAAGGAGGGCTCCAGAGCACACTAATTTACGCAGCAGCCAAATCGCTCGCTCACCGCTTTAATGCCAGTGGCTCACAAGACTTCACAGCTTGGAAGGAGCATCAGTCACTCCTCCGGAAGCTCCGGTTTGGAAAAGGGCTGGATTTCCAAGCATCTTCCTGACCGGGATGCTGCCTTACCTGCCCATGACGCTGCCTCGCCCCATCCCCGCGCTGTCGAACACTTCCACAAAGTCAAAGATGCAATCCTTCTGCGGCTCCAGGCTGAAGTTGTGGAACTGCAGGTCGATCACGTGGCCCACGGGCACCGAGATGTGCCAGTGGCAGAGCTGACGGAGAAAGACAAGGTGGTGAGTCTGTTTGGGGGTCCACCGGTGGCAAGGCCCGGGCATCGGCGGGCAGCTGCAAGCACAGCTCCACAGAGAGCCTGGCAGCAGCCTAGAGCTCTCTGTAATGCATCATACTCATTGATGGCACTGAGTAGATGAGCAAGTAGTAAGCACACAGTAACGACATAGTAAGGATGTAGTACCATTAACAAGGATGTCATGAAGCAGCATTTGAGGCTTCTGCAATGGTTTTGCTCTGGGTGAGAACCCAGGTGCTTCCTTTGAACTCTCGGCTCCATTATTTTGTAGCATCTCCTGAAACTGACCTATACTGAATCAGAGCCTTGGTCCACCACACTCACTGTGTATACTCAGATGGGTAGCAGCTCTCCAGAGCCTCAGCTACAGGTCTTTTGCACCACCTAAAACCTAATCCCTTCTAACTGGGGATGCTGGGGATCGAACCTGGGACCTTCTGCATGCTAAGCAGATGCTCTGCCACTGAGCCACAGCCCCTCCCCTCCTGTTGGATGGGCTGACAAGTATAGCCGGCTAACTGAAGGGTTTTAGGGCTCTTTTTGTAGCAGGAACTCTTTTGCATATTATGCGGCACACCCTTAATGTAGCCAATCCTCCAAGAGCTTACAGAGCTCTTCTTACAGGGGCTACTGTAAGCTCTTGGAGGATTGGCTAAATTAGAGGTGTGTCGCCTAATATGCAAAGGAGTTCCTGCTACAAAAAGAGCCCTGATCGGTGCCCTTGCTCAATTGTCACCTTGCTTTACATTTAATGGAAGGCAGTGATGGACTCAGTGTGTGTACAGCCACTGTGGCCAAAACGGAGGTAAGCAAATGTAGGAATGAAACAGGTCCATACTGTCCGTCCATTAAGACTTTGGCTGGCTCTTCGGCCTGAGGGTGCCCAAGGGACTCTGCTGATGGGTCTGTCTTGCCGCATCCCGCGGACTCTCCAAAGGACTTTTCTAGACTCCTCCTTCCTACGCCAGTTTGGTGTAGTGGTTAAGAGTGCAGACTCTAATCTGGGAGAACTGGGTTTGATTCCCCTTTCCTCCACATGCAGCTGCTGGCGTGACCGTGGGTCAGTCACAGTTCTCTCAGAGCTGTTCTCTCAAGAGCAGTCCTCAAAAGAGCTCTCTCAGCCCCACCTACCTCACAGGGTGTCTGTTGTGGGGAGGGGAAGGGAAAGGAGTTTGTAAACTGCTCTGAGACTCCGAGTGAAGGGCGGGGTGTACATTCAATCTTTCTTCTTCTTCTTCTTCTTCTCCTTCTTCTCCTTCTTCTCCTTCTTCTCCTTCTTCTCCTCCTTCTCCTCCTTCTCCTCCTCCTTCTCCTCCTCCTCCCCCCCCCCATCTGGTGGGACCCTGGGTTGATCGTCTTATACTGGGTTCTGTTTTTCACTTAGCCAACTAGGGGGACTCCACCTATTCATGGGTTCAAGAGGCTTCTTGTGGCCACAGTATAACTGCAGACAGCTCTAAGTGCATCACTGAAAACGTATTAAGGATGGAGGGGGATTTCTTCATCTGGCAACAACACTGCCCCAAAGTCAGGTTGCTGATTCAAGACACGCTGACTCATTCCAGATGTTGAGGCAGCAGGGCACGTGAATCTGCTGAGATGAATCATCCTCAAGGCTGTCAACCACTTAATGAAACCTTAGAAGCGTGACTGCTAATTGATTAAATCTGCATACATTTGCATACAAATAAAGACCATTCTGAAGGGGGGAAACATACATCCTTATTAGATACCGAGGAGTAGCAGTTGGTATCTTAGGACAAGCCTTCCCTATGTGTAGGAAGAAGAAGAAGAAAAAAAAGAAGAGATTGGATTTCTACCCCGCCCTTCACTCGGAGTCTCAGAGTGGCTTACAAACTCCTTTCCTTTCCCTTCCCCTCCCCACAACAGACACCCTGCGAGCAATGCTCCCTCTAAGCTGTGGAGTCCTGTGAGCAAAAATTCTACTTTGTGAGCTACTGGCATGAAAGTTGTGAGCGAGCGATTTGGCTACTGTTTGCTCTGTTTTGCTCTGGAGTTTGCTCTAGTTTGCTCTGGAGCCCTCCTTCCTGAGCTAAGACAAAAACGTGAGCTGGAGGCTAAAAAACTGTGGGCTAGCTCACACTAACTCAGCTTAGAGGGAACACTGCCTGTGAGATAGGCGGGGCGGAGAGAGCTCTGACTGAGAACTGCTCTGGAGAGAACAGCTCTGAGAGAACTGTGGCTGACCCAAGGTCACACCAGCAGCTGCATGTGGAAACATGGGGAATCAAACCCGGTTCTCCCAGATTAGAGTTCACGCACTTAACCACTACACCAAACTGGCTCTCAGAAGGAGGAATGCCCCTGAGTTTTGGAACCATATTGAAAAAAGATTAAGGTTTAAAGCCCAGACCTGGGTGGCCCGGGTGGTACATCCAAGTACTAACCAGGACCGACCCTGCTTAGTTCCCTAGATCTGACAAGATCGGGCTAGCCTGGGCCGTCCAGGTCAAGGGAACACCTTTACCCCTCACTATAAAGGTAAAGGTTCCCTTGCTCAAAAGCCAGTCAAATCCGACTCTAGGGTTGCGGTGCTCATCTCCGTTTCCAAGCCGAAGAGCCAGCGCTGTCCGAAGACATTTCCGTGGTCATGTGGCCGGCATGACTAAACACCAAGGCGCATGGAACGCTGTTACCTTCCCACTGAAGTGGTACCTATTTATCTACTTGCAATTTCTTGCTTTAGAACTGCTAGGTTGGCAGGAGCCGGAACTAGAGACGGGAGCTCACTCCATCATGCGGCACACTCGGGTCTCGAACTGCTGAACTACCGACCTTCCATAGCCTGCAGCTCAGCATCTTAACCACTTGAGCCACCGCAGCTCCTATGCAAACGCCCTAATAGAGGGTAGGATCAAACAATTCTTTGCTTTTTCTGGAATCAAGCCAGCGTCAGTCATTGCAAAACCACTGGAAACAGCTGTAGGGCTTGGGAAATTGCCAGCGGGGTGCTTGCCCAGACCAGCATAATGAGATTCCCTCTTCCAATTCATGATCAGATCGCACAGGCTGTTGCTCACCTGCAGGTTCGGGTACTGGTGGGGGTGATTGGGACTGAAGAACTGGCCTTCCAAGCTAGTCAGGGTCCCCCCACATTCTGCAAAGAGACAAACGAATCAACTCCCTGAAGTGAACAGGCTCGCATTGTGAACAGAGGGAGGATTTGGGTTGCCAATCCCCAGGTAGATAGGAAAAAATACATAACACTGTGTGTAATGAATGTACACTTAAAGTAAATCTCTTTTGTGCTTTTTCCTTATTCCCTATTCTTCTTTATAAATATTGGTGTAAAATATTTCAAAACATAGATTCACCACAACAATACATCAAAATGCAGGTTTTACACTATGTTCAGACATTCAAAACAGCACCATGTCAGTTTCACATACACCGATCCCAGGGGACTCTAGTACTTTACCCCTATGGAATACAATCTTTTTCAAGGACAGTGATATACACACAAGACATAAGGCACAATAAATCCTCTTCGTGAGTACAAAATTCTTAAAATAGCAGCATATTTCTATGGTTCCATCAGAATCCTTGGGGCAAACATAATAACTAATCTAGGAGAGCATTGTGTCTAGATCACGGGAGGTGGTAGTTCCGCTCTATTCTGCTATGGTCAGGCCTCACCTGGAGTCCTGTGTCCAGTTTTGGGCACCACATTGTAGGAAGGATGTTGACAAGCTTGAGCATGTCCAGAAGAGGGCAACCAGGATGGCGAGAGGGTTGGAATCCAAGTCTTATGAGGAAAGGCTGAAAGAGTTGGGTATGTTTAGCCTGGAAAAGAGAAGGCTTAGGGGGGACATGATTGCAGTCTTCAAGTATTTGAAGGACTATCATGTAGAAGATGGAGCAGATCTATTCTCTCTTGCTCTGGATTGCAAGGCTAGATCTAATGGGTGGAAATTACAGGGAGTCGTTACCGGCTAAATATCAGGAGAAACTTCCTAACTGTAAGAGTGGTTGAGCAGTGGAACAGTCTGCCTCGGGAGGTGGTGGAGGCTCCTTCGCTGGACGTTTTCAAGTGGAGGCTGGATGACCATCTTTTGGGTATGTCCTAGGGCTGTCTTTCGGCTCTGCTCCTGCGGAGTGCAGGGGGTTGGACTAGATGACCTGCAAGGTCCCTTCCAACTCTAACATTCTATGATTCTATATCTCTCAAGTTCTATCAGGCAGAAAATTAAAAAAATAAAAATAAAAAGCACAAAATAGATTTACCTTAAGTAAACGTTATTTACACACAGTGTCATGTATCTTTTCACATCTTCCTAACACTGTGACCCTCGTTTTTTGTACTAACCTCCAGGCGGAGCCTGCAAATCCCCTGGAATCACAGCTAATCTCAAGAGCGGCACGCCTTGAGACAAGGGCTGCTTTGGAGGGCGGATTCTATGGCATTATACCCTACTGACGTCCCTCCCCTCTCCAAACCCTGGCCACCTTATGTTCCACCACCAAATCTCCAGGTATTTCCCAACCCAGAGTTGGCAACCGTACCCAGTTCTATTGCCAGGGTGGGGCCAGTGGGTGGGATGTTCCACCTGGGGTACTGTCCCCCCCCCCCAAGGATTAAAAAAAATTTTTTTTAGGGTTTTTAACATGACGGTTTCCGGGGCTATTTGTGAGCAGGAACACACAGGAACGGTGTTCCGGCTGGCTTCAGAGTTGGCTACGCCAACTCCAGCCTCTGTGTGTGCGTGGGTACAAAGGGAAGGCCTGGAGAGTGACCCCCCCCGTGACTCTGAGGCGGGCGAGCTGGGGGGGGGGCGCTGGAAGGATCAGGGAGGCATTTAAATGCCTCCCTGTGCCTTCCCCGGCCTGTCCAAGGGCCGGCTTGCCTGGGCAAGCCAAGAGAGGGCAGTTTAAACTGCCTCCCCTCCCCTCCAAGGGGGGGGGGCTTGCCTGGGCAGGCCAAGGGAAGACATGGGGGTGTGGCCTAATATGCTAATGAGCCACACTGTCAGAGTGTGGCCTAATATGCTAATAGGTTTCTGCTGCTGGGTGTGGCCTATTACGCTAATGAGTTCCTGCTGGGCTTTTTCTACAAAAAAGGCCCTGACGGTTTCCACTTGAAGGATGGGAGCTTGTTTCGAGAATTTGAAATTTTCCAGCTTTCCAAAACTCCCCTTTTAGAGACTACAAGCTTAAAGGGGTAACTTAAAACAGGGCTCTCAGTTTTGTTTCAGGTGGGGACTAGACCTTCCCCGGGAAGGGCATCACTATTAAGAACATAAGAGAAGCCAGTGTTGGATCAGGCCAATGGCCCATCCAGTCCAACACTGTGTCACACAGTGGCCAAAAATACCCGGTGCCATCAGGAGGTCCAGCAGTGGGGTTTTTCCCCTCCGTGGAAATTGACTGAGGAGGGACTAGCCCCCCCCCCGGAAATGTTGCACCCCCACCTCATGCTGCAGGCCTCCCTGCCCCACTCCCATTCTCACAGTGCCCCATTGCAGCGTGGGTCTCTCGCCTGAGCCGTGTAAGCGCACCGTGGTGCTTGGTGCTGCAGTTGGCTTCGTCACTCTTGTCGATGCAGTGGTAGAGGCCGTCGCACACGGAGGCCTGGAGGAGGCAGAGTCCGCCGTCACAGAGAAACTCGCCCCAGGAACAGTTCTCTAGAACAGAGGAATACCTTGGAGGAGGAGGAGCTGACCATTCAAACCGACTTGAAACTATCTGGAAACCACAAGGGATCTTGGGAACTGTGGTTTTCTGAGACTTCTGTTCGACGCCCTTAGCCCAGTTATAGAAAAGACGTTCTGAAGAAGTGAGCAGTGACCTCCTACCCTGCCCACAGATTTGGCTAGTTTAAGGTGCTACCGGACTCTTGCTCTTTTCTATAGACAGACCAACACACAACTACCCATCTCAGCCCAGTTATAGAAGAGCCAGCCGTGTGGTTATTTGCAGGGGTCGTTTCGTAGAAAAAGAGCTAGGGGAACTCATTAGCATAACTCATTAGCATATGCCACACCCCCTGACATCACCGGAAGTGTGTCATAAGGGCACACACCCCGCCCCCAACGGTCCCGGCTGCCGCCGCCGGCCTTGCAGCTCCACTGCTGAGCCCCATGAGGGGCCCGGCGGTGGACCTGCAAGGCCGGCGGGAGTGCAAAGAAGCCCCGCGAAGGCCCTCCCTGGCCCCAGGCAGGCAGGGGTGGGGAGAGGCAGGGAGGAAGCAACTTACCCTCCCTCTTCTCCTGCCTCCTCCTGGCTGAATGAGGGCCGGAAGCGGGGCGGCCGGAAGCAGGGGGCGGGGCTTCGTCATGTGCCCCACCCCCCGTACCTCACCCGGGGGAACTGCGATCCCCCGCAATCCCCCCCGAAATGACCTCTGGTTATTTGGGCAATGGAGATAGAGGGACTGTGGTTCAACAGCAGAGATTCTTCTTAACATGCAGAAGTTCCCAGGTTCGGTCTCCAGCATCTCCAGTTAAAAGGACCAGGCAGCAGGTGATATGAAAGATCTCCGCATGAAACTCCGGAGAGCCACTGCCAGTCTGGGCGGACAATACTGCCCTTGATAGACCAAAGGTCGGATTCAGCAAAAGGCAGCACCGTGTGTTCAACTGTGACATTTTAATTTTTTCCCCCAGTTTGAATAAATATCTTTTGGTTCCTTCCCTTTACCCAGGAAATTCCTATGCCTGGGGAATAAAATTAGCAGACGGTATGCTGCTGCGTTGTAACTGAATGCCCAGGCAACTGGTGGATGGAACATTCCTTTGTATTTTCTGTCCCACCATTTTTGATGGAAGAAGAAGAAGGAGGAGAGATTGGATTTATACCCCGTCCTTCACTACCCAAAGGAGTCTCAGAGCGACTTACAAACTCCTTTCCCTTCCCCTCCCCACAACAGACACCCTGTGAGGTAGGCGGGGCTGAGAGAGCTCTGACAGAAACGGCTCTTTTTCAAGGACAGCTCTGACAGACCTATGGCTTGCCCAAGGTCATCCAGCAGGTGCAAGTGGAGGAATGGGGAATGAAACCCGGTTCTCCCAGATTAGAGTCCGCGCACTTAACCACTACACTAAACTGGCTCTCACACCAAACTGGCTTTACAAAACTCAGCCTAAAGTTGGCAACACTACCCAGTGGAGACAGCTATCGAATTTGTTTCAAATATCAGTTGCAAAAAATGCTTTGAAGCACGCGAAGCTGCCTTATACTGAATCAGACCACTGATCTGTCAAGGTCAGTATTGTCTACTCAGACTGGCAGTTGCTCTCGAGGGTCTCAGGCAGAAGTCTTTCACAACTCCAATTGCCTGATCCTTTTAAAATTGAAGATGCCGGGGATTGAACCTGGGACTTTCTGCATGCAAAGCGGATGCTCTGCCACTGAGCCGTGGCCATTCCCCAAACACGCATAGACACATGAAGCTGCCTTATTCTAAACCAGACCATCGATTGCCTACAGACTGGCAGCCGCTCTCCAGGGTCTCACCTATGACCTGATACTTATTGGAGATGCTGAGGATTGAACCCAGGACCGTCTGCTTGCTGCTGCTGAGCCAGGGTCCCTCCCCTTGATCCCCTTATACTTGGATGGGAAGGTGCTCTTCAGGAGTGACTCCAGGTGGGCAAAGTATCCACCCAGTGCCCCTTGTTGTGTACTTGTGTGTGCACTCCTGGAATAATGAGTGGAATTCACCCCCTTTTGTGGTCCTTAAAGCCCTGCCGGTGCTAGAAAGGCTAAACAGAGTACAAAAACGTTGCTCCCTCTAGTCACCTCTCCCAGCATCAGGGGTCATTTCCTGCAGGAGCGCACAGGAGCGGAGCTCCGGCAGTAAAGAGCCCAGGGGGCGGGCACGTGCAACAGGCCCCACCCCCTGCTCCCAACAGCCCTCAGTCAGAGCAAGAAGCAGCCAGGTAAGTTGCAGAGCCCCCCCCCCGGCCCCCGGTCCAAAACAGTCCAATGACACCTTTGAGGTCAAGTTTTGTTCAGGTACAAGCTCTCCCTCCTCTGCGAGGACAGATCTGCACGTTCCCCCCCCCCAATAGATAGCAATCCAAAACAGTCCAGTGGAGCCTGAGTGGTGGGTGGTGCCTTCTGACACACTTCCGGTGATGTCAGGGGGTGTGGCATATGCAAATAAGTTATGCTAATGAGTTATGCTAATAAGCTCCTGCACCTCTTTTTCTACGAAATGACCCCTGCCCAGCATGAAATGGGAGAGACCCCCCCAGAGCGGCAGGGTGTTCTGGCCTTAATCCTCAGTCTTGATCCCGCATTCTTGGTGGCAGCGAATGGGCCCTGCGTCTCTGGCCAGCAGAGGGCACTTGGCTGGACTGTGGGCCATGGCCGATGGCCAAGCATGCCAATCCTTTATGCGGGACCTGGCCAACACCCCCATATATAGGGGGTGGTGACCTGGCTGGGAGTTCCTCCCCTCCTTACCATCACATCATCCCACCCTTCTCCTCGACCGCCTCTGACTTAAGGCTGTAAGCTCCTTGAGGCAGGGACCAGACCTTGGAGCTCATGCTGTGGACACTCCGTGCAACGATGTAGCTCTCATCAGGAGATCTTTGCCAAATTATCCGGGGTCCAATGTTCCCTCTAAGCTGTGGAGTCTTGTGAGCAAAAATTCTGCTTCGTGAGCTACTGGCATGAAAGTTGTGAGCGAGTGATTTGGCTGCTGCATAAATTAGTTTGCTCTCTGGAGCCCTCCTTCCCGAGCGAAGACCAAAATGTGTGAGCCGGAGGCTAAAAAACTGTGAGCTAGCTCACACTCACTCAGCTTAGAGGGAACACTGCGGGGGTCTGGATAGAGCATCCGGAAGGATTGCGATTAACTTGCTGGGGGAGTTGCTTCTTCCCGCCCTCCCCCACAACGGGGTGCGCTTACTTTCACTCGGTGCAATCGCTCGATACTGGGCAGTGAAGCCTGAGGAGGTTGTGATCCCGTAGGAGACAAAGGTGACTTGCATCCAGCTAGAGTTGGTGTTGATGGTGGCAGGGGCCTCTTGGCCACAGAACCTGCAAAAGCCAAAAGAACACCCAGATCGCAAGATGTGATAGTCCTGATGGACACTGCATTGGTCCGGCCACATCCGGAGTCTTGTGTGCAGTTCTGGAGGCCTCACTTCCGAAAGGATGTGGGCAGAATGGAGCGGGTGTGGAGGAGAGTGGCGAGGATGATTGGGGGCCTGGAGACCAAGAAGCCCTAAGAGGAAAGGCTGAGGGACTTGGGAAGGTTCAGTCTGGAGAAGAGGAGGCTGAGGGGGGACTTATTAGCTTGGAGAAACGACGGCCGAGGGGTGACGTGATCGAGGTCTATAAGATTATGCAGGGGATAGAGCAGGTAGAGAAAGAAGTACTTTTCTCCCTTTCTCACAATACAAGAACTCGTGGGCACTCCATGAATTGCTGAGCAGCCAGGTTAGAACAGATAACAGAAGCACTTCTTCACCCAAAGAGTGATTCACACATGGAATTCACGGCCACAGGAGGTGGTGGCGGCTACAAGCATGGACGGCTTCAAGAGGGAATTAGATAAGCATATGGAGCAGAAGTCCATCAGTGGCTATTAGCCACAAGGTATAGATAGGAACTCTCAGGCTGGGGCAAGTGATGCTCTGTATTCCTGGT
>NW_015162013.1:5027-22774 GCF_001447785.1 Gekko japonicus | reverse complement strand
TCTGATCCTGCATTGAGCAGGGGGTCGGACTAGATGGCCTGTATGGCCCCTTCCAACTCTGTGAGTCTATGATTCTCGATCAGACCAGTGGTCCATCTAGTCCAGCATCCCGTCTCACACAGTGGCCAGCCAGTTCCTCTGGAGGGCCAACAACAGGGCATAGAGGCCGAGGCCTTCCCCTGATGTTGCTTCCTGGCTCTGGGATTCAGAGGTTTCGTGCCTCTCGAATGTGGAGGTTCCCCGAAGCCACCATGGCTAGTAGCCACTAGAGACTTATCCTCCATGAATCTCTCAAGTCCCCCTTTAAAGCTGTTTATTCCTGTGGCCATCACTACAACCTATGGCAGGGGTGTCAAATATGCGGCCCGGGGGCCAGATCAGGCCCCCGGAGGGCTTCCATCAGGCCTGCAGTGGAACCGGCCATCTCCTGCTTCCAGTTCTGCTGCTGCTGCATCATCGCTTGCTTCGCCGGACTCTTAATCGCTCAGCCATTTCATGTTTTAAACTGGGTCCTAGACTCAGAACTTTGAGCATGAGATTCCTGTGGCGAACGTCAATAAATCAAAAGTAGGTTTGCAGCTTACAAAGCTAATATTTTAAGCATGTCTTTATTTTAAGTAGGGGAAAAAAATCTTTGTGTCTGTGTCCTTTATAAAGTTTATATCTCTGCCACCTGGCATTACATTTTATGACACACATGGCCCGGCCCAACAAGGTCTCATTTATGTCACTTCCAGCCCTCCTAACGAATGAGTTCGACACCCCTGACCTACGGCACCCCATTCCCTCAACATTCCTGACTGTCTCATCAGACCTACTGATTTGTGTTAACGGACCTGCAGCTGATTTCTCACCTGGAAGTCCCGTCCGATAAAGAGGCAGGATCCTGCTTGCTGTATATCTCCAGCCGGTCATATAAGCAGGAGATGGAGTTTTCGATGTCTAACGTCTCCACTTGCAGCTGGATCACGGTCCCCTGCGTCCCCCGGATATGCCACGTGCACAGGATGTTGGGGGGGTAGGGGGCTGGGTAGTTGGGGGAGCTGAAGGAGCCCTCGGGGCCATGCAGGATCCCCCCACACGCTGCAAGGGGAGACACAAAGAAACAGTTGATGGACCCGGCAATAGATGAAAGGGGTGCACAACCAAGAGGAGACACGAGCGAAACGGCTGCAGCGGTGTGCAGGCAGGCAAAGAAAAAAAGGCATTTGGAGATTCTGTAGCAATGACTCGACATCCTGCTAAACTGAACTTTTCCTACATTTCATTTCTACATTTGAAGAGGTGGCAGGCCGTAATTGGGGAGGGGGCGGGCTGAAAGGTGGGCGAAAATATAGTCATTATTTTGTGTTCAAAATTTCTGCTTTCTTAAAAGGAAAAAAGACCCCGGGACCAGTGCTCCCTTTAGGCTGAGTGAGTGTGAGCTAGCTAGCTCACAGTTTTGTAGCCTCCAGCTCACACATCTTTGTCTTCGCTCAGGAAGGATGGCTCCAGAGCAAACTGATTTATGCAGTAGACAAATCGCTCGCTCACCACTTCAATGCCAGTGGTTCACAAAGTAGAATTTTTGCTCACAAGACTCCACAGCTTACAGAAGAAGAAGAGAAGAGATTGGATTTATACCCCACCCTTCACTACCCAAAGGTGTCTCAGAGCGGCTTACAAACTCCGTTCCCTTCCCCTCCCCACAACAGACACCCTGTGAGGTGGGTGGGGCTGAGAGAGCTCTTTCCAGAACTACCCTTGAGAGAACAGCTCTGGCAGAACTACGGCTTGCCCAAGGTCATCCAGCCAGGTGCAAGTGGAGGAGTGGGGAATCAAACCTGGTTCTCCCAGATTAGAGTCCACACGCTTAACCACTACACCAAACTGGCTCTGGGAGCATTGCATAGCGCTTTGAGAACACGCTGAGTGAGCTGCAAGTGCAAACTGAGCCAGAGTAACATGACTACCATGCGGGAAAAAAACCCTTGTGTGGAATCAGCCCCTTACTTCTTGAGCCAACTCCAGAGGGAATCTTCTGGAGATTTGGAGCGTGGAGCCTTGGGAGGGGACAGACTTCAGCCGCATTGGCCTTAATATGTAACAGAGTCTATCCTACAAAGCAGCCATTTTTTTCCAGGGGAGCTGATCTCTAGAGGATGGCTCTAGAGGATCTCTAGAGGATGGCTCTAGAGATCAGCTGCAACTCCAGAGATCTCCAGGTCCCACCTGGATGCTGGCAACCTCATTGTACAACATGGTTGCTCCGAGCCTGTGCCGATAGCCCTTCTGGGAGATTTCATTTCAGAGCTGTATCTTCCAGAAAGCAGGCACTCGAATAGAATGCATGACTCACACTTTGGGGAAGGGGCTGTGGCTTGGTGGCAGAGCGTCTGCTTGGCATGCAGAAGGTCTCAGGTTCAATCCCCGGCATCTCCATTTCCAAGGATCAGGTCACAGGTGACGCAAAAGACCTCTGCCTGAGACCCCGGAGAGCCACTGCCAGTCTGTGTAGACAATACTGACCTTGATGGATTGATGGTCTGATTGAGTATAAGGCAGCATCGCGAGTTTACTTGTCCAGCACCAGCAATACCGATTCGACAACAGTTTAGTACTCACAAGGTGTCGAGGTCATGGCTTGGGGTGGGTCTCCTTGGGACGATGCGGCTGTGGACTCAAGGGGGGACTTGGCGGGGGGAGCTGAGGTAGCGTTGGAGACGGTGTGAGCGTAAGATGATGCCCCAGGTGAGAGTCTGGCCAGGTGAGAGGATTTCAGCTCTGCTGCCGCAGGAAAAAAAAGAAGACGTCAGAAGTTGAGGAATGAGAAGGCCGATGCTAGAAAGGGGAGCCTGGGGCCCGGTTCGCACATGCAGGAAACTGAGATGGCAAGAATTTATTTATTTGTTCTCCTGGAAGGCAGAGTTTCTTTTCCTGAATGGGTCATCCAAAGCTGGATTCTGCTATTCTGAAGTCTGGCAGTCCGTTCTCTCGCCTTCGGCCTCTGCCCTGCACGTGTGAAGCCAGATTCATCTCTTCCCCCCCCGCCAATCAGAGTTCCATTTAAGAACATCAGAGAAGCCAATGTTGGATCAGGCCAGTGGCCCATCCACTCCAACACTCTGTGTCACACAGTGGCCAAAAAGACCAGATGCCATCAGGAGGTCCATCAGTGGGGCCAGGACTCCAGAGGCCCTCCCACTGTTGCCCCCCTCCCAAGCACCAAGAATACAGAGCATCACTTAAGAAGATAAGAGAAGCCAACGTTGGATCAGGCCAATGGCCCGTCTAGTCCAACAATCCGTCACACAGTGGCCAAAAATACCAAGTGCCATCAGGAGGTCCACCAGTGGGGCCAGGACATTAGAAGCCCTCCCACTGTTGCCCTCCCCCAGCACCAAGAATACAGAGCATCACTTGACCCAACCTGTGAGTTCCTATCTATACCTTGTGGCTAAGAGCCACTGATGGACCTCTGCTCCATATTTTTATCCAGTTCCCTCTTGATTGATTACAAGTCCATGCTTGTAGCCGCCACCACCTCCTGTGGCAGTGAATTCCATGTGTTCATCACTCTTTGGGTGAAGAAGGACTTCCTTTTATCTGTTCTAACCTGACTGCTCAGCAATTTCACGGAGTGCCCACGAGTCCTTGTATTGTGAGAAAGGGAGAAAAGTACCTCGATCATGTCACCCCCTCAGCCGTCGTTTCTCCAAGCTAAAGAGCCCCAAGCGCTTTAACCTTTCTCAATAGGGAAAGTGTTCTACCCCTTTGATCATTCTAGTTGCCCTTTTCTGCACTTTTTCCAATGCTACAATATTTTTTTTGAGGTGTGGTGACCATAACCTGCCCCAGACTGAGAGTTCCTATCTATACCTTCTGGCTCATAGCCACTGATGGACCTCTGCTCCATATGCTTATCCAATCCCCTCTTGAAGCCGTCCATGCTTGTAGCCGCCACCACCTCCTGTGGCAGTGAATTTGTAACACTCACTCTGACCCTGCAAACGTGCAGATCTTCACATTCATTTAAGAAGGCCAAGACAACCTCTCAGTCCCTCCTTCCACCTTTGGGAGAGAAACAGGGTTGCCAAACTCCAGGTGGGGCCCTAAGATCTCCTGCTATGACAACTACTCCCCAATCTACAGAGTTTGGTTTTCCTGGAGAAAAAGGCTATTTTGGAGGGTGGGCTCCATAGCATTGTGCCCTGACGAGGTCCCTCCCCTCTCAAAGGCCTTCCTTCCTCTCCCCCCCAAAAAAATCTCCAAGTTATTTCCCATCCCAGATCCCGGCAACCCCAGAGAGGAGGCAGTCCCCTCCGGGAAGGGGCCTTGATGTTCCCTCTAAGCTGTGGAGTCTTGTGAGCAAAAATTCTACTTTGTGAGCTACTAGCAATAAAGTTGTGAGCAAGTGATTTGGCTACTGCATAACCTAGTTTGCTCTGGAGCCCTCCTTCCTGAGCTGAGACAAAAACGTGTGAGCCGGAGGCTAAAAAAATGTGAGCTAGCTCACACTTACTCAGCTTAGGGGGAACACTGGACTTGACCACCCTGCCACGGAAAGCGGCGAAAACCCCGACCCATGCCCAGCATTGTGCTCACTCCTGCACGACGAAGAGCGGCTGCCAGTCTGAGAAGACCAGGCTGACCTTGACAGACCGAGGCGGAGAAGGCAGCTTCGTGTGCCAGGATCTCATGAGTTGTGAAAGAAACTCTCCGTGCTATTCCTAAAATGTCACACATGGGCATGCAGCCCGGGCTTAAGAATTCCGGGTCCCCCCTGATCACCCGCAGGAGATGGGAGGGTAGGGTGGCCAGATCCAGGTTGGGAAACTTCTGGAGATTTGGGGGTGGAGAGTTACATATTGATGACACGTTGTCCCTGACATGGCAGTTCTATTTGCACTCTTAGGACCTAAACTGGACCTAAACTGGAAGGTATATAATATTTCCAGTTCATACAACAACTTCTGACACAAGGCCAGATTTATTTGTGGGCCCAAAAAGAAGAAGAAGAAGAAAAGGAGGAGGAGGAGATTGGATTTATACCCCACCCTTCATTACCCAAAGGTGTCTCAGAGTGGCTTACAAACTCCTTTCCCTTCCCCTCCCCACAACAGACACCCTGTGAGGTAGGTGGGGCTGAGAGAGCTCTTGACAGAAACTGCTCTTTTTCAAGGACAGCTCTTATCAGAACTACGGCTTGCCCAAGGTCATCCAGACAGGTGCAAGTGGAGGAGTGGGGAATCAAACCTGGTTCTCCCGGATTAGAGGCTGCACACTTAACCACTACACCAAACTGGCTCTCTAGAAACTTTTTGGTGTTGTCATTCAATTCCATATTGGAACATTCCAATTTTGGTCCTATTTTATCTATTTATTATTTATTTTTAATTGCCTTACATGTGTTACAGGGACTCTGTTGCTCATTATGTTTTGCACTACTTGACCTCTGAAGAAGGCTCTTGTGAGCTTGAAATGCGTCAGGTCATACACTGTTCTCTTTTGTGTGTGTTTGTCACTTTGTACATTTTATGTCTCCTGCCAACCTAGCAGTTAGAAAGCAAGAAATTGCAAGTAGATAAATAGGTACCACTTCGGTGGGAAGGTGACAGCATTCCGTGCGCCTTGGTGTTTAGTCATGCCGGCCACATGACCACAGAAATGTCTTTGGACAGCGCTGGCTCTTCGGCTTTGAAACGGAGATGAGCACCGCAACCCTAGAGTTGGATTCGACTGGCTTTCGAGCAAGGGAACCTTTACCATTACCTTTTTTACATTTTATGTGGCTTTTTTGGGGTCCCTACTAGGTTTTTATATGTCTTTGTAATAAACACTCTTTTGTACACTTTCTTATGTTTTTTTTGGCCCTCAATTAGTTTTCTAAACTTCCTTTGGAGATTTGGGGATGGAGCCTGGGGAGGACAGGGACCGCAGCGGGGCACAACGCCATAGAGCCCACCCTCCAAAGCACCCATTTTCTCTGGGGGGACTGATCTCTGTAGTCTGGAGATGAGCTGTAATTCTGGTGCATCCCCAGGTCCCAACTGGAGGCTGGCATCCCCTACTTGACCAGACTCATCTGGACTCCTGTATAGGATCCCATGGTCCAACCACGACGCTTAGGCCCTGGTCAGAGCCTTTGGAGGCTGGTTTTGTTTCCTCAACTTTTCCCCGACATTGCATACAATGGTAGCTCAGCAAAGACCACCCCCTCCCTCTCTGCAATCTCTGCAACCTCTAGCAGAGCTCCTGTGTGTATTTGGCGAGAAGACTACTATCCAGGGGTCATTTCCTGCGGGAGCACAGGAGCGGAGCTCCGGCAGTAAAGAGCCCAGGGGGCGGGCACATGCAACAAGCCCCGCCCCCTGCTCCCAGCAGCCCTGGGCCACGAGGAGCAAGAAGCAGCCAGGTAAGTTGCAGTGGGTGTTGCCTTCTGACACACTTCCGGTGATGTCAGGGTGTGTGGCATATGCAAATAAATTATGCTAAGGAGCTCCTGCACCTCTTTTTCTACGAAATGACCCATTGCCCTTGAGGTAGGGACAGTTTTAAGATGCCCAGCTCCGCTTGAGGGAATGCCCCTGCCGTCAGATGAAGAGTGCTTGCGGAATGTCCATGCCAGGCACTTACTGGAGAGGACGATGATGCCCACCAGTAAGCCCAGCAGCACCATGAGTACCATACTGAGGATAGCCACGCAGAACCAGGAGAATTTGCAGTCTGGCTTGAACTTCCTGCTGGTCACATCCCGGACCTGTTGAGCTGTGAACAGAGAATGAGGGTCACACAGTCGAGTAGTAGGAACGTACCAAGCGGCCTTACCTTTAGTCCGACCATTCGTCCATCTAGTTCAGTATTGTCTGCTCTGGGGAAGGGCTGTGGCTCAGTGGCAGAGCATCTGCTCGGCATGCAGAAGGTCTCAGGTTCAATCCTCAGGATCTCCAGTGTTAAATACTGGGTTCTGGACGCATTGCAGTGATCCGCTCTAGTTTATTTGGTGATTTCAGGAACCCAACAAAGACACCCAGCAGGGCTTGAGCCCTGCTTATATAGCATGCAAACACCCCACCCCACACACACCCACTCCCAAGGATTACATTACACTGCTTATCTATAGGCCAATTCCAGGATCCTGGTCGGCTATTGTTCTTGGGGAGCAAGCTCACCCATTTCAAGGTCCACAGTCAGGAATGGCTTAGGCTCAATACATAACATCCAGTTGAAAGGGTTAGGGAGTAAATTATGTGAAAAACACTCTGCCTGGGACCCTGGAGAGCTGCTGCCAGTCTGAGTCCACAATTCTGACCTTGATGGACCACAGGTGTGATTCAGTATAAGGCCACCGCACACCACACATCTTTGTGTGTGCTCGGGAGGGGCTTTGGCTCGGTGGCAGAGGATCTGCTTTGTACTTAGGAAGTCTCAGATTCAATCCCTGGTGGTATCTCCAGTTAAACAGACCCAGTAGGAGATGATGTGAAGAACGTTTCCCCCTGAGACCATGGAGAGCTGCTGCCAGTCTAAACAGACCAGGGGTCCCCAGCCTTTTTGAGCCTGTGGCCACCTTTGGAATTCTGAGATGACATGGAGGGCACATCCACAAAATGGCTGCTGCAGGAGGAGTAGCCAGCCACAAAATGGCTGCCACAGCTTACGTGTGGCTGGATGACCACACTTCTGGCAACATGGGGGTGTGGCCTAATGTGCTAATGAGCTGTGCTGTCAGGGGTGTGGCCCAATATGCTAATGAGTTCCTGCTGTTGGGTGTGGCCTATTATGCTAATGAGTTCCTGCTGGACTTTTTCTACAAAGAAAGCCCTGGTGATACCAAGGGCACCATGTTGGGGACCCCTTAAGTAGACAGTACTGACCTTGATGGACCAAAGGTTTGCGTCAGTATAAGGCAGCTTTGTGTGGGTGGGTGTCTGTGGGACTGGCAGAGGCTCTCCGGAGTCTCAGGCAGAGAAAGTTATTTCCCAGCACCTGCTATTGGAGTTCCTTGGGGTTGTCAGGAATCGAACCTGGGTCCTTCTGCATGGACCGTGTGCAGCCACGGAGCCACAGACAGCCGCTCCCTGTGCGGCTGTTGCATGGAACCGCCACTGGATTGCATGCCTCGGCCTAACCTGTCTGGAAAATGGGATCGCATGGCACTCAGAAAGCGCAACAGAATTTTTCAAACATCTGGGCTCCCAAAAGGTGGGAAGCCGCTTCCTTTTCACTCTGATCACTGGTCCATCCTGTTCAGTACCGTCTGCTCTGACCGGCAGCAGATATCCAGGCAGAAAAATTTCCTCCTGGGCTGCGAACTGGACTTGAAGCCTTCTGCATGCCCGGTGTGCGTGTTCTGCCCCGGGGTTTGCCCCAGCCGCATTTAGCTTTGTGCTCAGGGACCTCAGAAGAAGAGAAGAAGAAGAAGAGATTGGATTTATACCCCACCCTTCACTTGGAGTCTCAGAGCGGCTTACAAACTCCTTTCCCTTCCCCTCCCCACAACAGACACCCTGTGAGGTGGGTGAGGCTGAGAGAACGCTGACACAAACTGCTCTTTTTCAAGGACAGCTGTGCCAGAGCTTGTGACTGACCCAAGGTCACATCAGCAGGTGCAAGTGGAGGAGTGGGGAATCAAACCCGGTTCTCCCCGATTAGAGTCCGCACACTTAACCACTACACCAAACTGGCTCTCCAGTCACCCTTCCCCCTCCTCCCCCCTCCCCCCAAACCTCCATACCCAGAGGAGCACAACCAGTGCCTCAACTACCCTCTCCGTATCATCTTCTCCCCCCAGGTTGATACCAAAGCCGTTGGCGGCGAGCTTCACGCTGGTTCTGTCTTCCCCGTCTGGGCGATTCGGGGACGGGACCTCTCCTTCCACCTCGAAGACAGGGTTGGAGAACTCAGTCAGCAAGAAGCGTGGCAGGGTCAGAGGAGGAGAGCCGGCATTTTCCTGTGAGGAAACCAGACGGTCAAGAAGGATAGTCGGGGTTTTTATGCCCTGCATTTCTCTATCGGAAGGAGTCTCTGGCTGTGGTCATTTTGATCGGGTTTCACCGCTGTTCCCTCTCGCATTTAAAATTGCTCATTCGCACGATCCTTCCGGTTCCCTAGCGAGTTTTCCGACACTGAGAAAATCAAGTACTTTCTGGGTATTTGCGCTTTGAATCCTCAATTTTGCCTTTCTGGACAGTCATCTCTCGCAATGATTGTGATTAGGTCGTCTGAATGTCCTTCTTCTGGTAGGTTTTTTTTGTGTGCGACTTTCACCATTGTGCGCGTGTGTGCGCATGCGCATATGTGCAGAAGCAAATATATATATATTATTAAATTGTGCCGCGCTGCCACTTGGGCGGCGCGGCTGTCTGGACAGCGCCTGGAGCATTGTCGCGCAAAGCAAGCGGTGGGGCAAAGGATGTCTGATCATCCGAACACGCTTAAAAATATCCCCAATCAAATCTACAGCGGGAACAAATCGCGGTACACTTTACGGCCGCCTCCCCCTCCTCTCCCCAAAACAGGTATCTTGTGGGGTCAATGGGGCTGAGAGAGTTTTGAGAGAACTGTGACCGGCCCAAGGACACCCAGCAGGCTTCATGTGGAGGAGGAGTGGGGAATCAAACCTGCTTCTCCAAATTTGAGTCCGCCGCTCTTAACCACACCACACCGCACCATACTCACCACAGTGGTGAGACAGACAGTTGTGCAGGTTACAGAGAGCGGGGTGAAGCAGTGAGCGTGACAGATTAATGTGCTGGCTTGAAATGGGATTGCCAAGCAGTTTGGGAAATTCCTGTAGATTTTTTTGGGGGGGGGAGTCCCTGTGAAGGGACTTCCATTTCTCCCCTCTGAAGCTGCCATTTCCCCCCAGGGTAACTGAATTCTGTAGTTTGGAGATCAGTTTTCGTTCCAGGAGAACTTCTTGGGATGCCAGCCTCCAGGTGGGACCTGGGGATGCCCCGGAATTACAGCTCATCTCCAGACTACAGAGATCAGTTCTCCTGAAGAAAATTGACGCTTTGGAGGGTGGGCTCTATGGCACTGTACCCCACTGAAGTTCCTGTCCTCCCCCAGGTTCAAGCCCCAAATCTCCAGGAGTTTCCCAACCTGGATCTGACAACCCTATATCCTTACTCCCCTGCTGGTGGCCAGGGAGGACCTGGCAACTCAAACTTTAGCCCCCAACTGGAGGCTGGCAATCCCAGCTTCCAGGGCTTTTTTTGTACAAAAAGCCCAGCAGGAACTCATTAGCATAATAGGCCACACCCAACAGCAGAAACCCATTAGCATATCAGGCCACACCCCTGACAGCACAGCGCATTAGCATATTAGGCCACACCCCCAGAAGTGTGGTCGTCCAGCCACACCCACCTTTTGCTTCTTATTCTGTTTACCTTGTTTGTTGTCAAAACCCAGGGCCTTTTTTTGTAGCAGGAACTCCTTTGCATGTTAGGCCACACCCCCCCTAATGTAGCCAATCCTAATGAGTTTCTGCTGTTGGGTGTGGCCTATTATGCTAATGAGTTCCTGCTGGGCGTGGCCAACTCAGGAGCCAGTCGGAACTCCGTTCCTGTGCGTTCCTGCCCAAAAATAGCCCTGCCAACTTCAAACCAGAGCTTCTTCTGTCTACCCCTGAGTAGCACCCCCAGCTCTGGGTAGGGAAATTCCTGGAGATTTTGGGGGCAGAGCCTGGGATGGGCATGGTTTGGGGCGGGGAGGGACCTCAGCAGGGTGTAATGCCATAGAACCCACCTTCTAAAGTAGCCATTTTCTCCAGAGGGACCATAGCCTGGAGATCAGTTGTGATTCTGGGAGATCTCCAGCCACTACCTGGAGGTTGGCAACTCTACCTTTGAGGTAGTGGCCAGACAGTTGCTCACGACCCAGGGAGTCCCGCTCAGTAAGAAATTCACAGGGTGACTGTGGCCAGTTGTTTCATTCAGCCTACCTTACCTCACGGGGTGGATGTGAGGACAAAACCAATCAGGGGGAGAGAAGGTAACGAATTTCAGATTTATGTATTCCTAATCCTATTACATTGCTTATTAAAGGTCTCGTTCTATTGATTTCATTGGCTTGCAACTTACACTGTGTAATACTCCCTGAATCTCAGTGAGAAAAGAAAACTACAAATACATCAGTCAAAATCACATACATTAGCTTCAGCTCTTTATTTATTTATTTATTTATTTATTTATTTATTTATTTATACCTTGCTTTTCTCCCCAGTGGGGACCCAAGGGGGCTTATATCCCTCTCCCCTTTTCTGTTTCATCCTCACAAGTCTTGGAAAAATTGGCAAAAATAACTCAGATATTCAAAGTTTGCAATGGATCTTTGCTTCACTGGAGTGGAGGCATTTCTTTCTGTGTAAAAACTTTTATTTCTAAGGGAAGGGTACACAGGAAAAGCGACAAAATAAAAGACCTAAGGCTACATCTCTACAGAACAGACCGACCACACAACTGTAATAATGGAGATTCTTCTTCTTCTTGACCCCTAGAAGGAAACCACCTGAATACATTAACTAATGATTGTGAGTAAACAGACTTCAGTTTCCCAGGCTTTCTGTCCATTGGATCTGTGCCAGGTAGGTTTCCCTTCCAGGTCAGTCTAAACAATAGCACAGAAAGTAAACAGATTACCCCTATAATGACTGAATTAGACCTTGCAACACACACGTATTTCCAACAACAAGAACCCTGTTTAGGCTGAGAGAGTGTGACTGGTTCAAGGTCACCCAGCGACATTCCACGGTATGAATGGGTGATGCTCATTGGCAGAGGCAAGCCAGGCCTCAGAGGGGCATCCGCACTCTCCTCATTCTGCTGGACTTGAGAACAAATGCAACCTCTGGATATTTTTCAGAGTGCGTTATGTTGCGGCTTGATCTGGGCATGTGTGCCTGTGTCCAGAGTACCTTCTTGTCCAGGAAAGGGCACATCTAGTACAGCCTCTGGAAACACCATTTTTCAAAGCCATGAGTATAAGTGTCAGGTACCCAGCTAAGACACTCCCCACACACACCATTGGCAATGAATGCTTTATTAGAGATTTGCTTGCTGTAGATAACAAAACTTTTGTTAGGACTGAAGGAAATCACAGGAACATACAGGTTATGGGTAAAAGCATAACATTCCTCACTCACACACGTCACACCTACCCCTGGCGTTACCAGGGGTCATTTCCTGCAGGAGCGCACAGGAGCGGAGCTCCGGCAGTAAAGAGCCGAGGGGGCGGGCACATGCAACAAGCCCCACCCCCTGCTCCCAGCAGCCCTCAGTCAGACCAAGAAGCAGCCAGGTAAGTTGCAGAGCTCCCCCCGGCCCCCCGTCCAAAACAGTCCAGTGGCACCTTTAAGACCAAGTTTTATTCAGGTACAAGCTCTCCCTCCTCTGCGAGGACAGATCTGCACGTCCCCCCCCCATATCCAGCAATCCAAAACAGTCCATTGGAGCCTGAGCCATGGGTGTTGCCTTCTCACACACTTCCAGTGATGTCAGGGGGTGTGGCATATGCAAATGAGTTATGCTAATGAGTTATGCTAATGAGCTCCTGCACCTCTTTTTTCTACGAAATGACCCCTGGGCATTACTATGGCAACACAGATATATGGTGCCCTATCTGACCTAGGCTAGGCACGAAGATGCACCAAGGTCAGTCTCATGGAAATCAACACTTTGGCACAACTTCAGGAATAATTATGGCTGCAACTCCCGTGCATTCACACAACCTAGGCTTGCCAAGTCCCCCCGGGTGGTGGGGAAACCCCTGCCCCAGAGGCCCATTTTCCGCCGCCGGTGGATCGGGCCCCGGGGGGAACCCCACCCCGGGAAAGGAAAGCATAACTTGGAGAAACGAAAGTTAAAACAGCCTGAGCTTTGCCTGAGCTTGACTCTAAGCAATAGGACAAAGTTTGAGTCCAGTGGCATCTGACAGCAAGAAGATCAAATCAGTCAATCCTAAAGGAAATCAACCCTGACTGTTCCCTGGAAGGCCAGATACTGAAGCTGAAGCTCAAATACTTTGGCCACCCAATGAGAAGGGAGCCCTCACTGGAGAAGACCCTGATGCTGGGAAAGACTGAAGGTCAAAGAAGACGGGGACGGCAAAGGATGAGATGGTTAGACAGTGTCATAGATGCAACGAACATGAAATTGAGCAAACTTCAGAGGACAGTGGAAGACAGGAGGGCCTGGCGTGATATGATCCATGGGGTTGCGACGAGTCGGACCCGACTGTGCGACTGAACAACAACATAAGCTTTCATGTGCATGCACACTTTGCCAGATACTTCATTGGTGTGGATGCACGCGAAAGCTCACACCCAGAATTAAGCTTTGTTGATCTTAAAGGTGCCACTGGACCAGCGCTCCCTCTAAGCTGTGGAGTCTCGTGAGCAAAAATTCTACTTTGTGAGCTATCGGCGTTAAAGCTGTGAGCAAGCGATTTGGCTGCTGCATCAATTAGTGTGCTCTGGAGCCCTCCTTCCTGACCTAAGGCAAAAATCTGTGAGCCGGAGGCTAAGAAACTGTGAGCTAGCTCACACGAACTCAGCTTAGAGGGAACCCTGCACTGGACTCAGACCTTGTTCTGTTGCCTCAGACCAACATGGCTTGCCCACCTGAAGAAGTCTAAGCCTTTTTCGATTCAAGCCTGAAAATGGAATTGCTGCTCAGATTAGGTTTTTTAAAACATGTATAGAATCTGTGTCCATCCAGCAAGGAGGCTGGCGTGAAACGCTCGTCCTCAGCCTCCGAAAACAATGCCGGTGAGGCCAGTGGATTTCTGAGCATAATCTCTGCCTCGCCTGTTCTGCTAGGTGGATGTTCAACCCCTGACGGCGAGAGTTCCTACAGGGAAGGAAGATGGCAGCTTGTTTGCACAACGGAATAATTGGGTTTATTTTTAGGCATTAGAATTAAAGCCACCCGACGCTTGCTCCGATTAATCCGACCCCTGAGGACTAATTGACATGTTACTCCCCGCTATGTCTGAGCTGAAAAACCGAGCTATTAAATAGCATTTGCACAGAACATTTGGAGCGTTCAAAACGCTCCGCACCCAGTAATTCTTACATGAACCCTGCATGAGAGATGTTGTTATTATGTCCATCTTGCAGGCGATGGAGGTAGGACTAAGACTGCAAATGTCTTGCTGGAGGCCACGCACTGAGATCTGAACTAGCAACTTCCCTGTTCGTTGCTCCCAGCCTTCGCTGTTATAGTATACATCATGGGTAGCTTTTCTGTTAGTCTGGAAGCTTCAAAGTACAGCCGGTATGGGGTAGTGGTTGGAGTGTCAGACTATTACTGGGGGGATCCTGGGTTCAGATTCCGACTCAGACACGAAGCTCGCTGGGCAACCTTGGACCACACACTCTCTTCGTCAAGCCTACCTCACAGGACTGCTGTGGATATAAAAAGAGGATGGGAGGGCAGTGTATACCAACCACCCTAAGCACCTTGGGGATTGGTTGGGATGAAAATGTATAAGAACATAAGAACATAAGAGAAGCCAATGTTGGATCAGGCCAAAGGCCCATCCAGTCCAACACTCTGTTACACAGTGGCCAAAAGTATCAGGTGCCATCAGGTGGGGCCAGGACATTCGAAGCCCTCCCACTGTTGACCCCCACAAGCACCAAGAAGACAGAGCATCACTTGCCCCAGAGCCCCTATCTATACCTTGTGGCTAATAGCCACTGATGGACCACTGCTCCATATCTATATATCTAATAGCCAACTTGCCCTCTTTAACCTCACTATCTAACTACTAGGTGAGCAGCCCTTCTTCACTGTTGTGGTAGTACATAACTGCAAATAGGCAGAGCATAATTCAAAATGCTGGTACTTATAAGAACATAAGAACATAAGAGACGCCAATGTTGGATCAGGCCAAAGGCCCATCCAGTCCAACACTCTGTGTCACACAGTGGCCAGAAATACCAGTGCCATCAGGAGGTCCAGCAGTGGGGCCAGGACATTAGAAGCCCTCCCACTGTTGACCCCCCCCAAGCACCAAGAAGACAGAGCATCACTTGCCCCAGAGCCCCTAGCTATACCTTGTGGCTAATAGCCACTGATGGACCTCTGCTCCATATGCTTATCTAATTCCCTTTTGAAGCCGTCCATGCTTGTAGCACCCACCACTTCCTGTGGCAGTGAATTCCATGTGTTAATCACTCTTTGGGTGAAGAAGTACTTCCTTTTATCCGTTCTAACCCGACCGCTCTGCAGTTTCATGGAGTGCCCACGAGTTCTTGTATTGTGAGAAAGGGAGAAAAGTACCTCTTTCTTTACCTGCTCTTTCCCATGCATAATCTTATAAACCTCGATCATGTCACCCCTCAGTCGTCTTTTCTCCAAGCTAAAGAGCCCTAAGCGCTTTAACCTTTCCTCATAGGGAAAGTGTTCCAACCCTTTTATCATTCGAGTTGCCCTTTTCTGCACTTTTTCCAAAGCTATAATATCCTTTTTAAGGTGTGGTGACCAGAATTGCACACAGTATTCCAAATGAGGTCTCACCATTGATTTATATAGGGGCATTATTATATTGGCTGATCTGTTTTCAATACCCTTCCTAATAATCCCCAGCATAACATTGGCTTTTTTTATTGCAGTCACACACTGTCTCGACATTTTCAGTGAGTTATCCACTACAACTCCAAGATCTCTCTCTTGATCAGTCTCTGCCAGTTCAGACCCCATCAATGTGTATTTATATTTAGGATTTTTGGCTCCAATGTGCATCACCTTGCACTTGGCCACATTGAACCCCATTTGCCATGTTGACGCCCACTCGCCCATCTTTGGAGTGCCTCACAATCCTCCCTGGTTCTCACCACCCTGAACAACTTTGTATCATCTGCAAATTTAGCCACTTCACTGCTTACTCCCAACTCCAAATCATTAATGAACAAGTTAAAAAGCATTGGACCGAGTACTGATCCCTGCGGTACCCCACTGCTTACCACCCTCCACTGAGAAAATTGCCCATTTATAGACAGGCGTAGAAGTGTGCAGACACACTACATCGAGTCATCCCATTACTTCCGAAGATTTTCCCCGACACAGCCTTGTGCAGAAAACATCAGGGAAGAAACAAAGCCCTCTCCTGTTCCAAATACTAAAATTGCATGAATAGGAAAGGATAAATTCAGGTGGGTAGCCATGTTGGTCTGAAGGAAGAGAACAGAGTTTGAGTCCAGGGGCACCTGTAAGACCAACGAAGTTTAATTCTGGGTATCATCTTTCATGTGTGTGCATCTTATCTGACACAGGACCAATTAGGGACACTTTAACAGGATCAGCTAGATTCGAGACCAGTAGCATCTAAGAGACCAACAAGATTTTTCGGAGTATGACCTTTTCAGAGTCAAAGCTCTCTTTGTCAGAAACAAGTAGGAATGGGGATCCCTGAGCTCTTATATCCCAGTCTGAAGGTGCAAAGAAGGGAGTCAGGATGCAAAGGTACAATGCAGTGATGACTTCCTGTTCCAAATCCTGCTAAGATGCAACTAGTAATGAAGCTCAAGACAATGCATCCTCCTGGACTTAATCAAGACCTAGGTTTCCTGTCTCATAAACCAATGCTGATTTCTCCACAACTACTACCCCACTGCATATCACACCTAATCCAATCATGCCTGCTACTGTCATTCACCTGCTATTGTCATTTGCCTGCTAATGCCATTTGGCACCTGAAAACACTCCACTTTCCAATATATAGGATAGGTGGATTCACATTCGTGAGCAGTGACTCACGGAAGCTCCTATCCTGCCACATTTTTTTTAGTCCTTAAGGTGCAACTGGACTCTTGCTCTTTTCTACTGCTGCAGACAGAACATCGCTACCCATCTTGATCTATCTCAAAGGAATTTCAAAGGGAGATTAGAAAGAGAGCTGCATTACAACTGATAACAAAGCTCAAGACAATGCATCCTCCTGGACTGAATCGAGACCTAGGTTCCCTGTCTTGTTACTAATGCTGATTTCTCCACGCGTGCTATCCCTCTGCACATCACACCTCATCCAATCATGCCTGCTGTTGTCATCTGCCTGATATTGTCATTCAGCCTCTGAAATCACTCCACTCTCCAAGACTTAAGGACAGATGGGCTCACATTCTAGCTGTATCTGAAGAAGTGGAGCAGTGACTCACGAAAGCTCCTACAACTGCCACAAATGCTCTTAGTCTTTTAAGGTGCTCCTGGACTCTGGCTCTTTCCTACTGTTCCAAACCCTGAAACTGCATAGATTGGAAAGGACAGGCGAGAGAGTCTTTAACCCTCAGTCAGGGTCTAATGCATTGCACCTCTGCATCCCGACTCCTTTCTTTGCAACAGCCCTCACGCCGTCAGGCTGGAGTATAAGGACTCAGGGATCCCCACTTCTGCTTGTGTCTGACGAAGGGAGCTTGGACACTCGGAAGCTCGTGGTGGTGGAAAGTGCCATCAATGTCTGGTGACCCTGCAGGGTTTCTAAGAGCCAGTTTGGTGTAGCCGTTAAGTGTGCGGACTCTAATCTGGGAAAACCGGGTTTGATTCCCCACTCCTCCACTTGCACCTGCTGATGTGACCTTGGGTCAGTTGCAAGCTCTGGCACAGCTGTCCTTGAAAAAGAGCAGTTTGTATCAGAGGTCTCTCAGAGGGTGTCTGTTGTAGGGAGGGGAAGGGAAAGGAGTTTGTAAGGCCCCCTGAGATTCCAAGTGAAGGACGGGGTATAAACCCAATCTCTTCTCCCTCTCCATTCTCTTCTTCTAAGGC
>NW_015162013.1:0-2864 GCF_001447785.1 Gekko japonicus | reverse complement strand
AGAAGAGGCTGAACAAATATTTGTCAGGGATGCTTCAGGCTGCTCCTGCATTGGGCAGGGGGTTGTGCTAGATGGCCTGTATGGTTCTGTGATTCTATAACAGTGGAATCAGCTGCCTAGGGGGGTGGATAGGTCCCCATCACTGGCAGCTTTCGAGAAGAGGCTGGACAGATATTTGTCAGAGATGCTTCAGGCTGCTCCTGCATTGGGCAGGGGGTTGGACGAGATAGTCTGTATGGCCCCTTCCAACTCTCTATGATTCTACGATTCTATCCTGGACCTTGGAGCACCTGCGCTCCCCGCAACACCGATGTGCCCCCTTGTCCCACTCTTACCTTGCTCCGATCCCGCATGTCGGGGTAGAGGATGATCTCGGCATAGTCCTTCATGGCCGTGGGAGAGGAGGTGTGGAACGTCGCCAGGATCCCGGCCCGGCCCAAGCCGCTGCATCCCCCCACCTCCTGCGGCATCCGGGCAGCTGCGGTGGGCGTCCCAACCCTCACCACATTGGCCAGGAGAGAACGGCAGAGGGTCCCCTCCCGAGGCAAGAAGAGCCGGGACTGTACCCCAGTCTCGATCTTCTGACCCAGAGTGCCTGACGGGGGAGTCGAACCGACGGCTCCTGTTGCCCCGGCCAGCAGTTCCCTGCCAGGCGTACAAGAGGCGTTTGCTTGCTGGCTCCTGGGAAACCAAGGAATTTGTAAGCATTAAAGCCACCAACCTTCCTCCTACTTCTTAATCCAACTCAGCTGAGGACAGGGAGGTCAAAGACCCCTGCGTTGGCAACCCCAGTCTTAAAGGCACAGCATCGCCGAGCCCTTTCTTTTGTTCCCTGCCGTTCCCGGAGATCCTGGAAGTGGGTAGCGGGAGAGCCAGAAAGGGTGACTTAGAACCATAGAATCACAGAGTCATTGGAAGGGACCCTACAGGCCATCTCGCCCAACCCCCTGCGCAGTGCAGGATCCGCCTAGAGCAGAGGTGGCTGAACTGGCTCAATTTAAGAGCCACGTAGAATAAACGTCAGACGTTTGAGAGCCGCAAGACACGAACAGATATTACTTGCTTTTATTATAAAATATGCAGATTTGCTTTTCATGAGCATGAAATGAGACGGCCAAAAATAAAAGGGGTAAAAACAGATAGTGATCATGATATATTTATCTGTCCAATTGTATTTATCTGTTTGCTGATGGTGTTTATTTGCCTAAGAGAGAGAGAGAAAGAGAGAGAGGTGGAAAGAAAGGAGGAAAGAGCTGGAAAGAGAGAGAGAAAAACAAAGAAAGCAAATAGACGGGAGGGAGGGAGGGAAGGAGAAAAGTATGTCTCCCCTTCACTCCCCCAGCTGCCCTGCCAGGAGCCGCACAATACATGTGAAAGAGCCGCATGTGGCTCCCGAGCCGGAGTTGGGCCACCCTTGGCCTAGAGCAGTGTTCCCTCTAAGCTGAGTGAGTGTGAGCTAGCTCACAGTTTTTTGAGAATCTGGCTCACTCATTTTTGTCTCTGCTCAGGAAGGATGGCTCCGGGGCAAACTAATTTATGCAGCGGCCAAATCGCTCGCTCACAACTTCAATGCCAGTCGCTCACAAAGTAGAATTTTTGCTCACAAGACTCCACAGCTTAGAGGGAGCATTTAGAGCATCCCTGATGAGTGTTTGTCCAGCTGCTGCTTAAAGACTGCCAGGGAGGGGGAGCTCACCACCTCCCTGGGCAGCTGATTCCACTGTCACACAAGTCTGACTGTCAAAACGTTTTCCCCCACGATCCAGCCGGTACCTTCCTGTCCTTCATTTAAACCCACTATTGCGAGTCCTCTCCTCTGCTGCCAACAGGAGCAGCTCCCTGCCCTCCTCGAAGTGACAGCCCTTCAGAGACTTCAAGAGAGCAATCCTGTCTCAACCTCCTCTTCTCCAGACTGGACATTCCCAAGTCCCTCAGCCTTTCCTCGTAGGTCTTGTCTCCAGGCCCCCGATCACCCCCATCACTCTCTAGTGCCTTCGTGGTCCTGTTCTTCTGCAGCATGACATGTGGCTGTGCTCCACTCCAGAAGATGCTGCATTCCCCCACTGTGTGTTATTCAGGGCCCAGAACAGGAGGACGGCCACAGAAACAGGCTTAAACCCAGTAGGGATGCCAGCCTCCAGGTGGGACCCGGGGATCTCCTGGAATTACAGCTCAGTCTCCAGACTACAGAGATCAGTTCTCCTGGGGAAACTGTTCCCCACTGAGGTTCTGCCCTTTCCCTAGACTCCATCCCACGAATCTCCAGGAGTTCCCCAACCTGGAGCTGGCAACCCTACATCCCTGCCCCCTGGCTGAGGGAACCTAGCAACCCTAAGACCCACCCTTTAAGTCCCTGAGAGGCCCCTTTTGATGCCCTGATACAGGATTGCCAGCCTCCAGGTGGGTAAACACAGAAAACACGGTGTTGAAATAATAAACACAATATTCACATGTACTTATAGCTAAATATATTTGCTTTTTATGCACAACATCAACTCTAGTGTATTGTAAACACTTTCAAACGACAACATCACATTTCAAACACTTTCAGACTAAGTTATATCACATGAAGAGTCCAACTGTCTTCTTCCTGATGGAGGATAAATACCAATGTACAGTTATTTGTACCGAACAATGCAACACGGTGTTTTCTGCGGTTATCTAGCTTAGCCGTGTTCCCTGTGTGCTTGTTGTTGAGCCTCCAGGTGGGGCCTGGAGATATCCTTGGAATCATACCCAGTTTCCAGATCAGAGATCAGTTCCCATGGAGAACATGGCTGCTTTGGAGGGTGGACAGTATGGCACTGTACCCTCCTGAAGTCCCTCATACCCTCATAAGACCATAAGAGAACATAAGAACATAA
>NW_015162012.1:334939-335842 GCF_001447785.1 Gekko japonicus | reverse complement strand
TCCTCCTTGACATGCATGCGCTGACGGACGAAAGCGCCGTGTGCCGCTGTCACGCCTGATCGCGTTCTGGTGGGTCTAATTAGGCCGGCGCAAAGAGCCACGCGTCCCCCCGTAACTAGCTAAGCCTGTAAATCTATGGTCTATTTAATAGTGTCATACACAAACACACACACACAATCTTTCAATTAAAATCAAATCAAAATAGACCCAAATTCTAATTTCTCAGCCATTCTGTAGTTTTCTGTTCACCTAGCACAAGTAACAGGTGAAAATGAGACCTCAACAGAGGAATCACTGGGCTGTCATTTTAAATGAATGAGATGGGCTGGGACTGCCCCCGATTTCCACCCTTGATCCGGCTTCTGTCGAGAGCCGGCTGGCAGATGGGCCATTTAGCAGGCAAAGCTTTTTCCTGCTATTTTATTGCCTTGATGCGAAGGGAAGCTGCAGCCAGCCATCACCGTACCCAACCAAGGCACATGTGCCGCTTCAGCAAAAGCGGACAGCGGGACCATAAAGAAGAGCATGAACACAGCAGATATTTAAATGCTGGAAACTTCTGCAGATCTTCCAAGCACTGGTGCTTCTCCTGGGGAAGAGTCAGTACTTTAAGCTGAATGTACAACAGGGGTCTGTCGTCCCCATGGTGTTCATGGGCACCAGTCTGGTGCAGTGGTTAGGAGCGCAGACTCTAATCTGGGAGAACTGGGGTTGGTTCCCCACTCCTCCACATGCAGCTGTTGGGGTGACCTTGGGTCAGTCGCAAGTTCTCTCAGAGCTGTTCTCTCAGGAGCCGTTCTCGAGAGAGCTCTCTCAGCCCCACCCACCTCACAGGGTGTCTGTTGTGGGGAGGGGAAGGGAAAGGAGATTGTAAGCCACTCTGACTCCTTTGGGTAGTGAAGG
>NW_015162012.1:322114-334904 GCF_001447785.1 Gekko japonicus | reverse complement strand
TCCCTCGGTGGCTAAAGGAGCTACTCTGAGTGGGTCTACTCAGAAATAAGCTCCATGAGATTCAGGGGAGACGATTCCCAGGAAAGTGCCCTTAAGACTGCAGCCCGAGAGAGCAGTCCTAAAGCAGGTCTAGTCAGAACCCTCCTCAGGGCTATTCCGTGGGGTTGTGATGAACAGGAAGCTGTCCGGCCTAGGGTTACCAGACCTCTCGGTGGAGGAGGGGACCCTCGCCTTCTTGACACCTATTAGCTGGCCAACAGGGGGGAACTTATTCCCAAAAAAGAGGGAGATCCACCCAATATGCAGCGATGCACGGGGAAAATCGCACGAAGCTGCGGGGCAAAATGCGGCTGCACAGCAGCTTGTGTGAAATTGACACGTACCATCGGGGCAAAAGGGAAGAGCGAGTGCGGAGCAGCGCTTGTGGGAAATCGGTCCTTTAAAAACATTCCTTTGGCAGCATCTGCCACCACAGTACAAGGATGTTTATTGTATAACTGAAAGCAAACTGTGGCAGCCATTTTATAGCGGGCCCTGTCTCCTGAAGCAGCCATTTTGTGGCTGTGCCCACCACACTGTGTCAGAATGCCAAAGGTTCCCACCGGTTCAAAAAGGCTGGGGACGCCTGCCATAGAGCCATGGGCCGGGTCTTCTGGGAACCTTACGATGATACCTTCCTGGTCATGATCCATTTTGCAGTTACTAAGACTGACACAGGCAGCGTCCCTAGGTGGCTAAAGTGGGGTCTACTCTGAGTGGGTCTACTCAGAAATAAGCTCCATGAGATTCAGGGGAGACGATTCCCAGGAAAGTGCCCTTAAGACTGCAGCCCGAGAGAGCAGTCCTAAAGCAGGTCTAGTCAGAACCCTCCTCAGGGCTATTCAGTGAGGTTGTGATGAACAGGAGGCTGTCTGGCCTAGGGTTACTGTCAGCTAAGCTGCCATGAGTGTGGTGAAGCTTTCTAATTGCTTTGCATTCCTTCTTGCTCATCTGTCAAAGTTACTGGAGGAGATGGTGGTGTCTATCTTCCATGGGAGCTCCTTCGTTCCCAGCTTCGCAACTGTAAGAGAGTCCGCTAAACTCCCGCACGCGGGAGTCCACCTAATTGGGTATTGCTGGGGGGGGGGCATACGAATGCCCTATATCCTATTATGCACACAGGTAGCCCGCCATTCCTAACAGTGTTCATGTTATCGCATCTATGGCTTTTCAATAAAAGTAAAACCTTCCTGGAAGCGTGTACTTCGTTGTTTGGCTGTGGGTCCTGACAGGTTACCAGACCTCTCGGTGGAGGTGGGGGACCCTCACCTTCTTGCCACGGATTAGCTGGCCAACCAAAAAAGAGGGAGATCTGCCCAATGTGCAGCGACATGTCCATGTCACTGCTCACCTGACCCAGAAGTGACATCATCATGTGCATGATGTCGGAGCAACACTCTGGTTTTGGGGCCAATCCTCTACAGTAGAAGCCAAACTTACCACAGAATTTTTGCCCAAAGCCCTGATGTCCTGGATAGGGTTGCCAAGTCCTACCTTAGCTGCAGCGAGGGGAGTCCCGGCCCTCTCCGGGAGTTCTTTGGGGTGCGCGTGAAGCACGCACACCGTGATGACATCACCCGGAAATGACATCATCACGTCAGGCACATTAGGGACGGGACCACTATCATTTGAGGGAAAACCATAGAGTTTTCCCTCAAATGATAGAGCGTTCCCCCCCCCCCCCCCAACATCCCCTCCAAGACAACAACACTACCTCCGGGTGACATCATCATGCCGAGCATGTCTCCACGATCCCGGCACTTTGGGGGTGGGGTTCCAGCAGCCCGATCTCAGCCGGCAGGTAACAGATCCATCAAGCAGGGGCTTCCCTGCTCCACCGGGGGACCTGGCAACCCAGGTCCTAGATGTGATGACATCACTTCCGGGTCACGTGTATGTCAAATGGGTTCCTCCCCATCGCCTGCCGGTTGCCAGGAGGGCAACCCTAGTCCTGCCTCTGGAAGGGAAAACAGCCAGTCGACTAGGGTTGCCAGCCTCCAGGTGGGGCCTGGGGATCTCCCGCTTTTACAACTGATCTCCAGCTGACAGCTATCGGCTCCCCTGGAGGAAGTGGCTGCTTTGGAGGGGGGGCTCTGTGGCATTGGACCATGCTGAGGCCCCTCCCCTCCCTAAACCCCACCCTCTCCCAGATCCACCCCCAAAGTCTCCATGTATTTTCCATTCCAGACCTGCCAACCCTACAATCGACTGTTTAATACTTAAGCCAATAGGATTGCTGCTCCAGCCTCCATTCCTCTTTTGGGGTCCAAATGCTGGAGGGAGGTATAGCAAAGGGTTGTTCGGTTCAGGTCTGTCTCAGGAAGGGAGCAGGCAGTTGTGCGTGTGCAGAGCTTTCTATTTATTTATTATCATTATTTATTATTTTCAGTTTGTATCCCGCCTAGCCGGGCGAACTGCCTCTGGCGGCTCCTAATCGAAAGCCTGTTTGGTAGCAGCACAGCTGAAAGAGTTAATTCTACCTCTGGGCCAGGCCAGTTTTGAGACCTGTCTCAGGAGAGGAGCAGACCTGGTATAATTCTGTCTGTGGCTGCCTAAGCCGAAGGGATTTTGACTTCAGACCTGTCACTGTGCCCAGTCACTGCAAGTCTCCGGAGATGGTTTTTGGAAGGCTTGGGCTGTTGAGTTGTTCTTAAAATTCTCTGCACATACATAAAACATCTTTTAAAAGAAATTCAACTCTGGCCTCAGTGACTGCAGTGTTCTACTTGCTCTCCACATAGTTTACCTCATGGCAGCAAACGCCAAAACCTTTCTACCTGCTACCCTAACTGTACCTCAGAACTGAGGGAAGGCTTTATAAATTATAAGAGTGCTTGGTTCCCCAAAAAACTTAGGCAGCTGTATTTATTTATTACTTCATTCATTTCTCCTCGATGGAGACCCAAAGAGGCCTAGATCCTTCTCCACTCCTTCATTTTAAACTCACAGGAACACTGTGAGTTAGGTTAGGCTGACAGAGTATGACAGGCCCAAAGTCACCCAGCAAGCTTCCATAGTATGCGTGGAGATTCAAACTTGGGTCACTCAGACTGTTAATCATTCCACCACACTGGTTCTCCAATCTCGTGTGGGCCTCGTTCGAATCTTGGTTGGTTAAAAGAACTTTTCATGGGGGCTTCCTCCTGGGAAAGGGTTCTTAAGATGGCCCCGTGAGGGTGTACACAGATTTCCGCCAGTCCAATTTCATTGAAATCAAAGGTCTTCGTCTAGAGTCAATTCAATTAAATTCAATTACCTTTATTGGCGTTGACATTAAAAAGGATAATATACAAAGGATAAGGTAAAGAACGAATACCAATCAAAGAGAAAAAGAAGTTCTAAGATAGTCTAAAATCAATGTAAAATAAGTCTCAATTTCATATCTCCTGAAAAGAAGAAGAGGAGGAGGAGGAGGAGGAGGACGACGACGACGACGACGAAGACGAGGACGAGGATGAGGACGAGGATGAGGACGAGGACGAGGAGGAGATTGGATTTATACTTCACCCTTCACTACCCAAAGGTGTCTCAGAGCGGCTTAACAGAAACTGCTCTTTTTCCAGGACAGCTCATATCAGAACTACGGCTTACCCAAGGTCATCCAGCCAGGTGCAAGTGGAGGAGTGGGGTATCAAACCCGGTTCTCCCAAATTAGAGTCCGCGCACTTAACCACTACACCAAACTGGCTCTCAAACAAGTTTTGTATTACAATACTGTACTACGAATAAAAAGAGCAGCCTGCAAGAACCTTGCCCCAGAAAGGGTTATATTTTCATCATCGCTGTTTAGCAAATATAGCAATTTGCTTGAGTCAGGAAGCTCCACGATACCAAAACGCGGTGTCGGTAAAATGCGGTGTCGAATATTGGCATGGTAATGGCATTCCATTAACACGTGAGACACCATTTCAACTGACCCACTTGCACAGGGGCATAGTCTATTAACAAAAGGGATACTATTAAACCTCCCAGTCTTGAGTAACTCTATGTAGGATCGCCCTGTTACCAGAATGCTGTTTTGCAGTGGACAGACTTAGATAACACGTGGAATCCTTTCATTCTTGGGGGTCACCTACAGTCTGGTGGAAGAAAGTCAGACGTTCCAGCGTGGAATGAATCGGGTACCTGAGCTACTCCTGCTTAAATGTGGCAGGGCATGAATCCAAGAGCAACACACAGTGAGGCAACCCTTTGTCCATATGCCCAGTTGGCGGGTGTGTAGTTTGAGGGCTGTTGGTGAGTAGTGGGCCTCTTTCTTCTCTTAAAATTGTGGGATTCGCTGCCTGTTAAATGTGGTGATGGCCCCATTGGATCCCCATTGGAATTAGACAGATTCGTGGAGGAGAGATCCGTCAAAGGTCACTAGGCATGGTGAGTGAAGAGAACCTCCACATACAGAGGCAGCAAACTTCTGAATGCCAGTGAGAACCTTAATCCCATGGGAAAAGAAAGTGTTATGAGTTTGGAGATTGGTTCCTAGGGAATGATTTAAACAAGGAATTGCAAGAGCGATTCTTGAGAAAGAAGGCTGGAAACGGCTGATACATCCGGGAAGCCGTCGAATCCTTTCTCTTGCAGCAGCGGGATTTCAGATCGCCTCTTTACTGCAGTATCTTGAACAAACATGCTGGTTTGCTGCTTTGCACACAGCAAGACACCTGCAAGACTTATAGACTATAGAGTCTTCGGACTAGTCGTTGTTGAACGACTGTGCCGAGTGCACCAAATTTGTATGTTGTCTACATGATTTTTGAAACAGTTTGTATTGTAGTACATTTATGATTATATCATTTTGCTACCGTTTTGATTTTTCATTTATAGTATATTAAATTATATTATTTTCCATATTTTTCATTGTATACATGGTGCTTCCTTGCCTTTGTGCCAGTGATGGGAGGCAGCATCAGGGGAAATCCGCAGCATCTACGCTCTCCTTATTGGCCCTCCAGGTCAACTGGTTGACCTCTCTTTGAAACAGGCTCCTCAGGCTCCGCCCCCAAATCTCCAGGAAGTTCCCAAGCCAGAGCCAACTGCCCTGGCATTGGGTGCATTCAGACGGGCCGTTTAGTCCACGATCGGCCCGCCTCAGAAATGGATTTTATCTGCGCGATCACATCCGGGTCAACATCTGCCTCCCGTCCCCAGACGTCACTTTCCAGCTCAAAACTGCTTTAACCCGGAGTATTTTGATACCAGGTCCCCAAGTGGTGTTTTCCTGATTCTCCAGTTCCAGCCGCATTTCCCCCCTGTGTGAGCGCTCCTGCTGTGTTGAGCCACTTCCGGTTTAAACCCCCTCCCCGCTCGAAAGCTGCCCGAGGCTTCCGCTTTTCGCCCACCATTTTTTTCAAGCCATTTTTTTCAAGCATTGGCGGTGTGCGCATAGGTGGAGCTCCGCCACAATGTTATTAAAAACAATGTTTAAATGGTGCCTAGTTTTAGCCTTTAGACGAGTTCGGGATCTCAGGGAGGCCATTTTCAGCTGTAAATGTTTAAAGGGAAGTGTTCCTTTAAAGTTTAAAGGGAAGCGTTACAGCAGTCGGGTTGAAGTGGAAATCACTGTTCTGGGCACACACAAAACTTTTAGTTCCACAGATGGCTGCCTGTGCGCATGCCCAAACTGAGAGAGAGAAAAAAACAACAGCGACGCACGTTCCCATGGCTGCACAGCGATCCAGAGCAAGGAGATGAGTGTGATCATGATTCTACAGGTTAAAAAAGACCGCATTGGGGCCAGAGCAATTTAAACCACTCCCAGCACACCGTCTGACCGCACCCATTGGGTGAGGTTGTGCGAAAGAGCTGGCTGGATCCAATCCCTTGTGTAGAACTGGGATCCTGGGCTGGGCATCGAAATGATGACTTACAGCATTGCCTGATGCCTTTTGGGGATAACATGGGAAGGGTAAAAAGGGACCACTAAGACCAGGATGTCCTGATGTGGATGGCTCAGGCTAGCCTGTTTGTATTAGATCTCAGAAGCTAAGCCGGATCGACCCTGGTTAGTCCTTGCATGGGAGACCACCAAGAGAGTCCAGGCTCGCTACGCAGAGGCAGGCAGTGGCCAATCACCTCTGTTCGTCTCTTGCCTTGAAAACCCCATGAGGGTCACCATAACTCAGCTGTGACTTGATGGCACTTGACACCACTGAGATCAGGAACTCTGGGGAGGAGCATAATTATTTTCTAGATCAGGGGTGTCAAACATCTGGCCCGGGGGCCGGATGAGGCCCCCGGTGGGCTTCTGTCAGGCCCGCAGTGGAACTGGCTGTCTTCTGCTGGTTCTTCCAGTTCTGCTGCTGCTGCGTCATCGTAGGTTTGCAGCTTACAGATACACCCCTGAACAGCATACTCAAGATTGCAACAGCACAGACATTTTGATGCAAAAATTCAGAGCGTGTCAGTTATCAGACACTATTAAACAAAATATTGCAAGAGTGCTAATGTTTTAAGCATGTTTTCATTTTAAGTAAAAAAAAAACACCTTTGTGTTTGTGTCCTTTATACAGTTTATATCTCCGCTACCTGGCATTACATTTTATGACACACATGGCCCGGCCCAACAAGGACTCATTTATGTCAGATCCGGCCCTCATAACAAATGAGTTTGACACTCACCCAGATGTTTAGTGTAGTGGATGGGAGCGTGGACTCTAATCGAGGAGAACCGAGTTTGATTCCCCACTCCTCCACATGCAGCTGCTGGGTCAGTCACCAGTTCTCTCAGAGCTGTTCTCTCAAGAGCAGTCCTCAAAAGAGCTCTCTCAGGCCCACCTGCCTCACAGGGTATCTGTTGTGGGGAGGGGAAGATTGTAAGCCGCTCTGAGACTCCTTTGGCTAGTGAAAGGTGGGATATGAATCCAATCTCCTCCTCCTCCTCCTCTTCTCCTTCTTCCTTCCTTCTTTCTTCATCCTTCTTTCTTTTTCTTCTTCATTTATGTAACCCAGCTGTTTCCCCGTGCACTAAAGCTCCTTCAGCTTGCTCAGAAGGAGGGATGCCAGCCTCCAGGTGTGACCTGGAGATCCCCTGGAATTACAGCTCACCTCCAGACTATAGAGGTCAGTTCCAGTGTTCCCTCTAAACTGAGTTAGTGTGAGCTAGCTCACAGGGTTTTTTTAGCTTCCGGCTCACCCATTTTTGTCTTCGCTCAGGAAGGAGGGCTCCAGAGCAAACTAATTTATGCAGTATCCAAATTGCTTGCTCACAACTTTAATGCCAGTCGCTCACAAAGTTGAATTTTTGCTCACAGGACTCCACAGCTTAGAGGGAGCATTGGTCAGTTCCCCTGGAGAAAATTGGTGCTTTGGAAGAAGAGGAAGAATAAGAGATTGGATTTATACCCCACAACAGACACCCTGTGAGCTAAAAGAAGAAGAAGAGTTTGGATTTATACCCCGCCCTTCACTACCCAAAGGAGTCTCAGAGCGGCTTACGATCTCCTTTCCCTTCCCCTCCCCACAACAGACACCCTGTGAGGTAGGTCAGGCTGAGAGAGCTCTGACAGAAACTGCTCTTTTTTCAAGGCAAGCTCTTATCAGAACTACGGCTTGCCCAAGGTCATCCAGCCAGGCACAAAGGGAGGAGTGGGGAATCAAACCCAGTTCCCCCAGATTAGAGTCCGTGCACCTAACCACTACACCAAACTGGCTCTATGGCATTGTACCCTCCCTGAGGTCCCTGTCCTCCCCAAGGCTCCATCCCCAAATCTCCAGGAGTTTCCCAGCCTGGATCTGGCAACCCTGCCCGCCCCCCATCCCTTGCTACTGCTGCTGGTGGTGGGGACCCGGCAACCCTATTCAGAACCCATCTAAGCACCAAATCAAGCCCGTAAAACACGGCTGTTCTTTCTTTTCTAAATCTGGGCTTACCAACGCAGCCTCCCCCTCACACAAACAAACACAGAGACGTTCTTCTTGTTAACTGGAAGATGTCATTCTAGCCAAAGATCTTCCATAATTAAAGAGCAAACCCGTGCCACTAATTAGAGGCTTTTTCTCTTGCCGTAAGCATCGCTTTGGGCACAGAAGCAAAGAATTTAAAGGGGGGGACGGCGGCGGCAGCAAAAAGCCCTGCACATCGTGTGAATTATTGAGAAGGAATGACAGCCCTCTAAATTTCTCTCCATGGGACTATCGCGCCGGCAGATCAGAAACAAGACTGGGGAAACGGGAATGTTTCATCTCATGAAGCTGCCGTATAACTGAATCACAGTCCATCACAGTCAGTATTGTCCGCTCAGACTGGCTCTTTTCACTGGAGAGGCCGGGGATTGAAGCTGGGACCTTCTGCATGCCAAGCAGATGCTGTGCCACTGAGCAAAGGCCCCTCACCTAAGAGAAGGAATCATCAACCAGGTAAAGAAGCAAACACAAATAGCAGGGAGAGGGGGGGGGGGGGGCGTGTTTTCAAGGGAGCCCACGAGTTGCAGCAAGCGGCAATCAGTCATCTGTCCCTCGTCATTACACAAATCTCGCATATGCAAGACAGGAGGGATGCGTAAAGGAATCTTGGAATACTAAAAGAGCCAGTGTCGGATGTACGGAGATCCCAGCAGTCGGATGTGCTTTGAGCCAGAAGAGGAAGAGAGTTACCGCCCGTGCTAACAATAATTACCCCTCCCCAAGCTCTCTCCCAGCACGTCTTTACAGACACACACGCCACTTCCCAGATGGAGGAGTTTCTTTTTCCGCTCACGGCCTCTTTCAGCAAGACCCAGCTACGTTTCTGGCGCATCCAGGCCTGCCCCGAACAGAAATAACAGAGCCAAAATACAAGTGGCGTTGTACACGCGTTCCATCAAGGGTTGACCGACTGTCCTTTAACATGTAGCCACAGCTCCACTTCTTCATCTTCCTGGCAGTGTTCCATGTGTCTGTCAGGGAGCAATGGAGAGACGTACAGCAGATATTCTCCTCTGTATACGTATATCTGTTGGACCCTGACCTAATGGCCCAGGGTAGCCTGATCTCATCAGATCTCAGAAGAAGAAAAGATTGGATGTATACCCTGCCCTTCACTCGGAGTCTCAGAGCAGCTGACAAACTCCTTCCCCTTCCCCTCCCCACAACAGACACCCTGTGAGGTAGGTGGGGCCGAGAGAGCTCTGACAGAGGCTGAGTTCAGACTGGCAGTTTGAAGCATGAGCATTGATGCGCAGTCGCTGCCCCCCATGGAATTTCACCAGTCTTATCAAAACCTGCTACTTGGTCTTTTTAAAGTGGAGAGGCAGAGATGCTTGGGACTGAACCTCAGAGATTCTGCATACAGACCAGATTATCGACCCTAGAGCCAGGGGTCATTTCCTGCAGGAGCGCACAGGAGCGGAGCTCCGACAGTAAGGAGCCCAGGGGGCGGGCACATGCAACAAGCCCCACCCCCTGCTCCCAGCAGCCCTCAGTCAGAGCAAGAAGCAGCCAGGTACGTTGCAGAGCTCCCCCTGGCCCCCCGGTCCAAAACAGTCCAGTGGAGCCTGAGCGGTGGGTGTTGTCTTCTGACACACTTCCAGTGATGTCACGGGGTGTGGCATATGCAAATAAGTTATGCTAATGAGTTATGCTAATGAGCTCCTGCACCTCTTTTTCTACAAAATGACCCCTGCCTAGAGCCAGAGCCCCGCCTCGTCCAACAGCAGTCTTGAAGACACGAAACTCTCTTCCACTGAGTAAAACCCTCGGCCTACCAAGATCGGACGGTATTATCTCCTCTGAATGACAACAAGGCTTCAGGGTATCAGGCAGAGGTCCTTTACAAACGTGACCTCATTAAGTGGAATTCCTGAGCACTGAACCTGGGACCTTCAGCGTGCAAAGCAAATCCTCTCCCACCGAACCACAGCCCCTCCGTGACAGCTGTTTATTAACACACCCCACAGTGTTATTCCTTATTTATACGTGACGTTAAAAGTTGGCACAAAGGTATGTTGGTATGGTTGGGGAGGGGAGAGTCTATTACAACCCGGGCTCTGTAATGATGGTAATTATCCAGCTGCCGCGGCTCGCGTCAAATTCTCCGTTTGTTCCATGCACCACAGAGCTACATGACAGTCCCATAATCAACAGGAGCAGCTTGGGTTGTTCCTATGATTGTTCCCATAATTACATGACAGTTGCTCCTTAATGGGCGGGAGGGACAAGCATAATGTTATCAAGGAGCAAATAGTTAATCCTGAGAGATTAATGGAACTCACGATGGCATTTAAATGCGATTAGGGGAACTCAGTTCTGTGTGGCCAATCACATCCGATATCACCAAGCTGGAGATTAATTTAGATGAAGCACCAGCTAGCAAGTCAGTAGAAGCCAATTTGGGTAATATTACCTAGTGGTGGGTGGGCGAGAAACCACCATATGGAGGGTGGCCAGATCTGACGACCAGCGGGGGGGGGGGGGTAGGGTAGCCAGATCCAGGTTGGGAAACTTCTGAAGATTTGGGGGTGGAGCCTGCGGAGGACAGGGACCTCCGTGGGTTACAACGTCATAGAGTTCACCCTCCAAAGCATCCCTTTTTTTCCAGGGGAACTGATCTCTGTAGTCTGGAGATGAGCCCTAATTCTGGGAGATCCCCAGTTCCTACCCGGAGGCTGGCATCCCTAAAAGTGAAGTTGCATCCCAAATCACTCTACTACAGCTGAAAAATTGCTTTCTTTGATGGCTAAATCTAGAATCCTTTAAAATAGATTGATGTTTAAGTAGTTTGGGAGGTCCGCTGAAAAATCCCCTCCAAGACATAATCTGATGCATTTCATTAGGACCAATCAAATTTCTCACAACGCACCTGGTGTTAACGTTCTCACCTGGGGACTCTCACTTGAACTCCCATCCCCAGATTCTCAGTATGCCAAAGGTCTGTGTCCCAGGATTCTGTGTCCCAGGATGCTGTGTCCTTCATCAGTTGTTCCCAACATAGTTGTGTCTCGTGCCAGTGTGTTTCCTGAACCCACTTCCTTTCCCCAAAAAATGTCTCTGGTCCTTTCCGTACTTAGATCTCATCCCTGGTTTTATCACTGTTCAACTCACGACACAATACTTTGCATTTATCCCTGGTTATAACAGCATCCATTTATCCCGGGACGAGTGTGGGGCGAAACCAGGGTGACCTCAATGTAATGTGGAAACAAAAAATATCCCAAGATAATTACAGGGGTGAACTTGAGTGTAGTGTAGAATGTAAAAATACCCTGAGATAATTACAGGGGTGAACTCGAGTGTCGTGTAGAATGTAAAAATAAGGTAAAGGTTCCCTTGCTCCAAAACCAGTTGAGTCCGATTCTAGGGTTGCGGTGCTCATCTCCGTTTCAAAGCCGAAGAGCCAGCGCTGTCCGAAGACGTTTCCGTGGTCATGTGGCCGGCATGACTAAACACCGAGGTGCACAGAATGCTGTTACCTTCCCACCGAAGTGGTACTTATTTATCTACTTGCAATTTCTTGCTTTCGAACTGCTAGGTTGGCAGGAGCTGGAACTAGAGACGGGAGCGCACTCCATCATGCGGCAACTCGGGTCTCGAACTGCTGAACTACTGACCTTCCACAGCCTGCAGTTCAGCGTCTTAACCACTTGAGCCACCGCAGCTCCTCAGAATGTAAAAATACCCCGAGATAATTACAGGGGGGAACTCGCATGTAGTGTAGAATGTAAGTTCGGTGACAAGGTCGAACCAGGATTTAAGGTCTAGTGTGGAAAGGACCTATGACTCCACCGGAGGAGATACTTCAGAAGAGCCCAGGAGGCAGGGAAAACTCATTCAGAAATGGCTGTCTCCATCCTAGGACGATGCTCGGCTTGGAATCTCCTATGATTCTTCAGAACCTTCCAGCGTTCTGTGATTGGACCCAGCAGGCCCTGTGGCAGCCATTTTGTGATGGTACTTCCTCTCAAAATCCTATAAATACTGACAGGTTGAACAAGGTGGGCGAGCAACCTACGGACAACAAAACACTGACAGGCCACTTCTCTTCATTCCTCGCCTTTATTCCCTTCAAGAGCACAAAGAAGCAAGATAATTTTACGTGCAAATATGAGACAGGGATAACGAAGGCGAAAAAAACAGGCCCTTGGAGTCAGGCCCTGGCTCGGTGCCCCGCTCACGGCCTCCTGCCCCAAGATATGTTGCTCTTATTTTAATCCTGTCAAAATAATACTTTTATCAGTTCCAGCGGTAAGGATTTTGCCTCTTTGCCTGCTGGGCTTTCCCTCCACTCGGCATGAATTTCCTAATTGAATATTTCTCCTCATTAGCAGAAAGATTTTTTTTTTAAATCTAATCTGAGGCAGGGAGGCGGATATAAAGCTTCATGGGGGAAACAGCCTCTTAATCTCTTTTCCGTGTTAAGGCCTAGCTCCCCTTTTTTTACTTATAATTGGATTCTCGCAAATAGCAGCCAGCAAAGTTAGAATAGAGTTCATTGTGCCCAGAGTCACGCCAACAGGTAACTCACGCATCAAGAGCCCCTACACGGCAGTCAAGGCAAATCCGAATGTGCCATGAGCAAAAGAAAAAGAAGCAAAATACGCCAATGAAAGAGTGCCCGTCAGGCAGAGAATAAGTGCAGCGGAGATACAGGCTGCATTCAAATGCGATGACAGAGGCTTGCCCGTCATGGACAGGAACACAGCTTGTTGCCATGTTACCCAACAAAGCTTCCTTCTTCAGTTTGGTGCAGTGGTTCAGTGTGCAGACTCTAATCTGGGAGACCCGGGTTTGATTCCCCACTCCTCCACTTGCAGCTGCTGGATGACCTCGGGCAAGCCATAGT
>NW_015162012.1:318504-321353 GCF_001447785.1 Gekko japonicus | reverse complement strand
CCGTACTTAGAGTCCATAAACCTCTGAATACCAGTGCCAAGAGGCATCATCAGGGGAAGGCCATGACATCTTTTGTTGAAGTGAGCGACTCAGCATGCCTGGACACTGGGGGGCGCTACATGTGTGGATAGGTGTTACCTCCTTGAGATGCCTCTCTTTGTCTCAACCCAGGAGCTGCCCTCTGACCCCTTCTTTCTCTCGCTCACTTTGTCCTCTCCCTCTCCTTCCATGGCCTTCCACGGAGACACATGCCTCTGCAGGTCTCTCCTGTAGCGACAATGCCCTCAGTAAAAAAATGTTAAATACTTAGACTATTTGATGAATCTTGCTCTATTGGAAAGAAGAGATTTCTTTGCCTTTTAAAATACTTTATTCTAAGGGTAAAGGGTTCACGGGATTACTACAAATTAACATAACACTAAGAGCTACATTTCTATGCTGCCTACAGACAAAACAAGCACACACGTAATGGAGATTCTCTCCTTCTTCTTGACCCTTGAAAGGAAGTCACCTGAAACAAATGACCAAGCTGTATCACAGTAGAAGCTACTTTTCCCGGGCTAGTTCCCCATTGGCTCAGTGCCAGGTATCCCTTCCAGGTCAGTCTAAACAATAGCAAACTAGGAATACAAATTAACCCTATAATGACTGAATCAGACCTTGTAAACACATTCATTTCCAACACATACTCCCACACAAATGATGCTGGATTAGCTGGCCATTTGTGATAGGGGAAAGTACTCTTTTGATAGGCTTCTCTCTCTTCTTTCGACTACAACCTGAATGTGGACTGGATCAAATAAGTATCAGTTTACCTTTTTTGCAATATACTTCTTGGGAGATTTATTTACTGCATTCAGTATCACGTTTCTATGACTGGACAAAACTCCGCTATATTAACCAGATACCCCAGTACACAGTATCTGATAGAAGCAGGTACCTGGACAAATTGGAGTTTTCCTTCCCCTCAGTCACTATAAAGCAGGTTTCTAACAGCCTAATCCTACACAGCATCACCCCCATACTATGCCAATTGAAAGCGATGGGCGTAGAAGAGTGTAACTTTGCTTAGAATTGCACTGCAAAAATCAATTTGATTGGGAGGAGCCAACTCCAGTTAGCTTAACTGTTTGCATTTGGATGTCACAGTGAATGAGAACTCAGGACGCCTTCAAGCACTTCCCAAGCTTAAGGAAAAGGAGCGAGACAAAGCTTTCACACATGCTGAATAATCCACTTTCAACCCACTTTCGACGCACTTTAGTGAACTCTTGCAAGTAGATTTCTCCATTTCGCACAGTAAAATTCGTCGGCGTCGGTGCTCGGTGCGGTGCTCGTTTTGGCGTCCGGGTCTTTGTTCATGGGGTCATGGATCCCACCTTCGTCGCCAGTGAAAAGTATGCATACGGAGAGTGATTTCAGCTAAGCATGCCTTTATTCAGTCAGGAACAAAGACAACTAACCGGCTCGCCGGCCGGCTTATATTCCCTCTGAGAAACCCACCACCAAACACCCCCCCACTCCCGATAGGCTATTTACAGTAACCAAGAGACCTATTGGCCTCTTGGCCAGGACCTAGCCCTTTCATTGGGCCTGGCTAGGATCCTATTTGCCCATTGTCTTTAGGTCTGAAGCTTTAGGTATTTGTGCCTGGACAAGTCCAGGCATGCCCGGCCCTGTCAGGGCCTGATACACTACAGGTAGCTAAACAGTACATATCAGGAACATTTCATGCATTGTCTCACTGCCTCATGGGAGTGGTAGTTTTTTGGGGAATATCTGATGTTCCCTAGGCAACAGGTAACTCTCATCCTGCATCATGACAAAGAGCTGTCCTGATTGGTTGCCTTTACGTGTTCATAACCCTATAGCCCATTTATGTAGGAAATTCTATAGAAATGGTACCATATTATGTGGCATTTGATCTGAACACCTAAAATGTCACTCGAGGTAGAACAGCAAATATGAGAGAATCCTGGTGACCATGGTTTGGATTACGACATTTTGGAATATACTGAGGATGATTAAAATAAATTAAGTTACGAAGAAGTTCTTTCTATTGAACCCATCCCATAGGAAATTGTCTTCATTTACAAATGATTTGTTTTCTTCGGGATTCTAGGATTAACATTTGAATACGGTTGTGTGTTTTTTTTCTGTTGTATTATATCGAACTGACAATTCGGTTGCATTTCTATGATAACCTAATTAAAAAAAAAGCTGTTTAATCAAAGGATAGGCAGCAAACCTGCTTGGTCCAGTGTGGAAGTTGAGCCCTGAAAAACAGCCACAGCAGCAGCAAAATAACCCAGCAAGGAGGCTTGACTTGTGTGTAAATGAGGGATCCAATCGATTTAAATTTGGCTGGTGTGGTGGTGTGTCTGTCGAAGTTCTTGGCATCCCTGACGAAAATGTGAAGCTTCTGCAAAAGATCTTGGCATGCCCCAAGTCATGCCTGTCGAGAGAAGATGGAGTTGATTTAAAAAAAAAAAAAAAAAAAAGCAGGGATCCAAATCTGTCTCAGCCACAAAGTGGAATGCACAAATCTCCAGAAAGGCAGAGGGACAATGAAAGTTGGGTTGGATCCTGCAGACCTGGCTTGCTAGCCAAGTCATTTTCCTCCAGAAAATGGAGCCTTCCTGTCATGGGCGGCGGCACTGAGTCCCCGCCTGAGTTGGCACCGCAGCTGAGGCGCCGGCGTTGCCAGAGTCAGAAGCCGCCCCCTCTGGCTCCTTGCCATCTTGCCGCTGCCAGCACCTGGGCCTGTAAACCCCAGATCTGGTCCTGCAGCAGTCGATAAAGCAGAGGCGCAACTAGGGTGGAGGAGGAGGAGGAGGAGGAGGAGAAGG
>NW_015162012.1:318201-318468 GCF_001447785.1 Gekko japonicus | reverse complement strand
GAAGAAGAAGAAGAAGAAGAAGAAGAAGAAGAAGAAGAAGAAGAAGAAGAAGAAGAAGAAGAAGAGATTGGATTTATACCCCACCCTTCACTTGGACTCTCAGAGCGGCTTACAAACTCCTTCCCCTTCCCCTCCCCACAACAGACACCCTGTGAGGTAGGTGGGGCTGAGAGAGCTCTGACAGAAACGGCTCTTTTTCAAGAACAGCTCTTATCAGAACTATAGCTTGTCCAAGGTCATCCAGCCAGGTGCAAGTGGAGGAGTGGG
>NW_015162012.1:293792-317614 GCF_001447785.1 Gekko japonicus | reverse complement strand
AGAACTATAGCTTGTCCAAGGTCATCCAGCCAGGTGCAAGTGGAGGAGTGGGGAATCAAACCCGGTTCTCCCGGATTAGAGTCCGCGCACTGAACCACTACACCAAACTGGCTACAGTATGCCTCTTAAACTGCTCTAGGTAGCAGGGACATCAAGGCTTCAAGGGAGCCCACCTCACTCACCTCCGTGGGTGGTTCGGCTGAGTGAGCGGCTCCGCAGGGACTTAGCCACCTGTCGCTGAGATGTACGCTGGCAGGGGAGGCGAGCACCAAGACCTGAGTACTAACAGGAACGGTGCTGCCACCAAGGGAAGCCCGGCTGGAGGCCTATATAACTCCCACTCGGTATTGGACTTGCCGTGGAAGCAACGAGTCACCTCCGTGTGGACTTCGCATCCACCTTCGGCTCCTGCTCTCAGACCCCCAGTCTCGCTTGGATTCCTGGCTTCCTGACCTCTGCTTCTGTTAAATAGTGGGTTCTGTGGATGCGCAGGCTCGGGGCCAGTGATGTGATTTTTCAGCAAGAGTAAGACAAGGCCCCAGAGCCGCAGCTCTGTTAAATAGCATGCCGTTGCCACACCCAAAGACACCCCACTCCCAGTGATAGGCTATTTACATAATATTACTACTGTGGTGGCTCAAGTGGTTAAGACGCTGAACTGCAGGCTGTGGAAGGTCGGTAGTTCAGCAGTTCGAGACCCAGGTGCCGCATGACGGAGTGAGCTCCCATCTCTATTTCCAGCTCCTGCCAACCTAGCAGTTTGAAAGCAAGAAATCGCAAGTAGATAAATAGGTACCACTTCGGTGGGAAGGGAACAGCGTCCCGTGCGCCTTGGTGTTTAGTCATGCTGGCCACATGACCATGGAAACGTCTTCGGACAGCGCTGGCTCTTTGGCTTTGAAACGGAGATGAGCACCGCAACCCTAGAATGGGATTCGACTGGCTTTCGAGCAAGGGAACCTTTACCTTTACCTTACTTATACACTACACCAAACTGATAATAGTTATAAAATTTAAACAATTAAGCAACACCAGAGACTTGAAGAGCCAAAAATAAAAACAACATTATGGAATAAAACATAAAGGAAACCAAAGCCAGTTGAGCTAGGCACAACTAACTGGACACAAATAGCTGTTGAAGCAAGGATCGATGCTCAGCTGGTTGAATTGTGACATTTCTTGTCTCAAAACCAAGCTGGCCACGTATGCCTCTTAAACTGCTCTAGGTAGCAGGGACATCAAGGCTTCAACAGAAGGACAAAGGGCATAATTTGTACGGCACAATCACTCAGTGTGAGAGTTTGGCCTACGTGCCCAGCCCACGTCGCAACCCACAGCACTTAGATGACATTGTTCACCAAGGACGGCAACATCACAAATCACGGGGGCTTTTTAAAGTTAAGCTGTGTTCGCTACTCTGGCTGGGATTGACAGTGGCAAAGGGCAGGCATTGTAAGTCGCCCCATTACATAATGAAATGGTTGCTTGCCAATCTGTTGCTGCGCAGGAGGTGAGCAGGGAAGGCTGACGGGCAGTCACAACGGGGACAGCACGTCCATCCTTTTTCTGAAGTCAGCGAGAGGGAACGATATTATGCTGCTGTGCCCCATAGGACAACGGTTTATACGCTTAGCAAATCAAAGGTGCTGGATCTTGTGGAAGTGTCGCGGGCTGGCCTGGGCTGAGAGGCAGGACCGGTATGAGGTCGTTGCCAGGAGCGTCAGAGCGAGAGCCAAATCATGAGTCCGAAAGAGAGGTCGTCCAAAGCTGTTATGTGTGGGGACTGAACCATTCCAGGTATGTCACCCCAGAGACTGGCTGAGCTTGGAGCACAAGAACAATAGCCGACCAGGACTCTGGAATAACCCATCAAGTATTCTGCCTTACTGCCTTTTCTGCCTGGAGCTCCTTCTCAAAACACCTACACCTTTCTAAATACTAAGGCTAGAAGGCAACATCAGGGGAAGGCCTCGGCCTCTGGGCCCTCTTTGGCCCTCCAGGGCAACTGATTGGCCACTGTGTGAAACAGGAGGCTGGACTAGATCAACCACTGGTCCAATCCAATGTGAACACATGAAGTTGCCTTACACTGGAATCAGATCCTTGCTCCATCAAGTTCAGTATTGTCTACTCAGACTGGCAGCAGCTCTCCCAGGTCTTTCACATCACCTGCTGTCTGGTCTTTTCAACGGAGGATGCCAGGAATTGAACCCGGGACCTTGTGCATACAAAGCAGATGCTCCACCACTTAGTCATGGCCCCCACCCCACATATGGCACACTGCAGGTTCTTATGTTACGTTGATACCAGTGCTACAGCTGTACTTCATTTCGGGGTCACTTGTAGTCCAAAGCAGTGCAACTGCTTTCAGATTGTTCCCCTTTTCACTGGTAACATAATCCCCAGGGGCTTTTCTTCTGGTCAGAACGCATTAATGTTTATCATCCAAATCCCCATGCCTGCGCTGCTCCAGTGTTCCCTCTAAGCTGAGTTAGTGTGAGCTGGCTCACAGCTTTTTAGCCTCCAGCTCACACATTTTTGCCTTAGCTCAGGAAGGATAGCTCCAGAGCACACTAATTTATGCAGGAGCCAAATCGCTCGCTCACAACATTAATGCAAGTAGCTCACAAAGTAGAATTTTTGCTCACAGGACTCCGCAGCTTAGAGGGAACCTTGCGAAGATTTTAAGAGCGATGCACTCAAATTAAGAATGAATGTGGCACAATAATAATACCGATGGTTTTAAGAGTAGAGGTAACGACTGCTTGGTTGTCAAGGGCTTCTATGATTGATCCGTATTGATAGTTGAAAATGATGGGCATTTACCTGGAGCCAAAAGGCAGACTGCAACCACAAAACTGTGAAAACTAAACCAGGCTTTCAAAGAATATGTATACTCTCTTTCTGACATTTATTAGCATATTAATTGGGAGCGGACAATGTATGCCCCATCCCCCAGGCATGTCTGTCTGTCTGTCTGTCTACCAAGTTTTGATCCTGCCCTCCCTCCAAGGAACTCAGTGTGACGTAAGTGGTTCTCCGCTAACTCCATGGAGACCTGAAAATCCAGCAGCCCCAACTTCTATTTTTAGTTAATTTTCTAGACCTCATGATATGATTGTAGAGGCAGAACGTGAACGTATGACAACAGCTGACGAGCTGTTCTTGAAAAAAGAGCAGTTTCTGTCAGAGCTCTCTCAGCCCCGCCCAAGGGTGTAGACTTTCCAATTTCCCGGGGGGGGCTGGGGCTCGACCAGAGGCATTGCTTTGCTAGGAGCAAGGGTGGCTCCCGGGGGAGGCTGAGTACCTTCCTGAAAATTTCGGCGGGGGCTCACGCCCCGCCGCCCCCACGAAGATTACGCCTATGGCCCCGCCTACCTCACAGGGTGTCTGTTGTGGGGAGGGGAAGGGAAAGGAGTTTGTAAGCCGCTCTGAGACACCTTTGGGTCGTGAAGGGCGGGGTATAAATCATAAGAACATAAGAGAACATAAGAGACGCCAATGTTGGATCAGGTCAAAGGCCCATCTAGTCCAACACTCTGTCACACAGGGGCCAGAAATACCAGGTGCCATCAGGAGGTCCACCAGTGGGGCCAGGACATTAGAAGCCCTCCCACTGTTGACCCCCCCAAGCACCAAGATGACAGAGCATCACTTGCCCCAGAGCCCCTATCTATACCTTGTGGCTAATAGCCACTGATGGACCTCTGCTCCATATGCTTATCTAATTCCCTTTTGAAGCCGTCCATGCTTGTAGCCGCCACCACTTCCTGTGGCAGTGAATTCCATGTGTTAATCACTCTTTGGGTGAAGAAGTACTTCCTTTTATCTGTTCTAACCCGACCGCTCAGCAATTTCATGGAGTGCCCACGGGTTCTTGTATTGTGAGAAAGGGAGAAAAGTACCTCTTTCTCTACCTGCTCTTTCCCATGCATAATCTTATAAACCTCAATCATGTCACCCCTCAGTCGTCGTTTCTCCAAGCTAAAGAGCCCTAAGTGCTTTAACCTTTCCTCATAGGGAAAGTGTTCCAACCCTTTTATCATTTGAGTTGCCCTTTTCTGCACTTTTTCCAAAGCTATAATATCCTTTTTAAGGTGTGGTGACCAGAATTGCACACAGTATTCCAAATGAGGTCTCACCATTGATTTATATAGGGGCATTATTATATTGGCTGATCTGTTTTCAATACCCTTCCTAATAATCCCCAGCATAGCATTGGCCTTCTTTATTGCAGTCACACACTGTCTCGACATTTTCAGTGAGTTATCTACTACAACTCCAAGATCTCTCTCTTGATCAGTCTCTGCCAGTTCAGACCCCATCAACGTGTATTTATATTTAGGATTTTTGGCTCCAATGTGCATCACCTTTCACTTGGCCACATTGAACCCCATTTGCCATGTTGACGCCCACTCGCCCATCTTTGACAGATCCCTTTGGAGTGCCTCACAATCCTCAATCTCTTCTTCTTTTTCTTCTCAGGGAGGCACCATGGATCCGTGGTAGAGCATCTATTTGGCGTGCAGAAGGTCCCAGGTTTAATCCCGGCATCTCCAGCTGAAGGAATTGAGTAGCAGGTGACGTGAAAGAGCCAGTTTGGTGTAGTGGTTAAGTGCGCGAACTCTAATCTGGGAGAACCGGGTTTTTTTTCCCCACTCCTCCACATGCAGCCGCTGGTGTGACCTTGGGTCAGTCACAGTTCTCTCAGAGCTGTTCTCCCAGGAGCAGTTCTCAAGAGGGCTCTCTCAGCCCCACATACCTCACAGGGTGTCTGTTGTGAGGAGGGGAAGGGAAAGGAGATTGTAAGCTGCTCTGAGACTCCTTCGGGTAGTGAAGGGCGGGGTATAAATCCAACCTTTTCCTCTTCCTCCTCCTCCTCCCCTCCTCCTCCTCTACCTGAGACCCTGGAGTGCCGCTGCCAGTCTGAGTAGACAAAACTGACTTTGACGGACCCAGGGTCTGATTCAGTGTAAAGCAGCTTAATCTGTGACTACTAGTGAACTGACACTGATCATCGCTGCAAGTGAAAGGTCAGAATCTGCTGGCCAAGTTTCTGGGGCTTGGCTTGACTTGCTCCTGGCTGCCAGTGGCCCCTTAAGGCTATGGCCCACGGGGAACTCCCCAGTCAGTTAAATGGCCCCTCCGCCTCCACAGACCATGACAGGAGCCATTCTCCTGTGTCATCTCTCCCCCCCAGCAATCAACGCTTTAATGCTCCATTTGGAGCTTTCAGGGCCCAGCCTGACCGATTCTATTCACGTTCACCGAAAGGTCACCATAATTCTGTAGAGGAGGAAAACATTTTTCACCGTTCTGGGCGCCTTCAAAAACTGCTGAACTCTGCTTTGGGGGAGGGGGTGGGATCAAGATATGTGGCAGAAACTGACCTTGGGGGTTTTCTGTGCGACCGGCAGATGTTTCAGGAGCAAAGAATTAGAGGGGGAGAAAGAACAAGGGATTCCGTGGAAACGGTGCGACAGTGACTTATACAGACGCTGGCAGAGAAACTTGGAAGCTGGATATACGTGCTCTTGTCTGAAGAGGCCGGGGCGACTGATTGGTGGTATCCCTTGGGTTGCCAGCCTCCAGGTGGGGCCTGGAGCTCTCCCAGAATTACTGCTGATCTCCGGACAACAGAGATCAGCTCCCCTGGAGGATGTGGCTGCTTTGGAGGGTGGATTATTGGGTTGCCAGCCTCCATGTGGGGCCTGGGGATCTCCCGCTTTTACAACTGATCTCTAGCTGACTGAGACCAGCTCCCCTGGAGAAAACAGCTGCTTTGAAGGCTGAACTCTCTGGCATTGCACCATGCTGAGGCCCCTCCCCTCCCCAACCCCCGCCCTCTCCTGGATCCACCCCCAAAGTCTCCAGGTATTTTCCAACCCAGACCTGGCAAACCTAGTGGATTCTGTGACTGAGGTCCCTTCCCACACTCCACTGCCCAAATCTCCAGGAACTGTCCAAGCTGGAGTAGGCAAACCCAAGTACTCCAGAGGTTTCCTCCGGCTGGGAGAGCTTTATACTTGAGTTCACGCCTTCGTAGGTGTTCATGAAAGTTAAGTGAAGTTTTCTCCCCACTGTTAATTCATTCATGCCATTCTCTGGGCTTATCAGTGCCAGGAAGCAACATCAGAGGAAGGCCTTGGCCTCTATTACTGGACAGTCAAAGGAACTGGCTGGCCACTGTGAGAGACAGGATGGTGGACTAGATGGACCACTGGTCTGATCCACCACAGCTCTTCTTGTGTTCTTATGAAGGCCTCGGTCTCTATGCCCTGTTGTTGTCTCTCCAGAGGAACCGGTTGGCCCTTGTGTGAAACGGGAAGCTGGACCGGATGAACCATTGGTCTCATCCTGCGGGGCTCTTCTTGTGTTCTTATCAGAGGTCATTTCGGGGGGGATCGCAGTTCCCCCGGGTGAAGTGCAGGGGGGCGGGGCACACGACAAAGCCCCGCCCCTTCTTCCGGCCGCCCCCTGCTTCCAGCCTCATTCTGTTGGAGAAAGAGGAAGAAGCAGGAGGGTAAGTTGGTGTCCTCCCCCTCTGCCTGGCCGAGGCCACTCCACGTGGCCCTCCGCAAGGACTCCCAGCCCCATCCAGGAGCTTCCCCGAGGTAGCTATGTTAGTCTGTTGCTGCAGAATAGCCCAAGAGTTCAAACAGCACCTTTAAGACTAACCTTTAAGACTAAGACTAACTGAGTGGTGGGTGTGGCCTTATGACATACTTCCGGTGATGGCAGGGGGTGTGGCATATGCTAATGAGTTATGCTAATGAGTTCCCCTAGCTCTTTTTCTACGAAACGACCCCTGGTTCTTATGAAGGCCTCAGCCTCGATGCCCTGTTGTTGGACTGCCATAATAACTGGTTGGCCACTGTGTGAGACAGGATGCTGGACTGGATGGACCACTGCTCTGATCCAGCAGGGCTCTTCTGGGGTTCTTATGTTCTTACTGACCTGTATCTGCATTTTCATACTGAGCAGGAAACCTGACACCACCATGGCGGCGGGGGGGGGGGGTTGTTTGGCATGTTACTTCTTTTCCTGTGTGTTTTGGGTGGAGAAAATTAACCACATCATCATCATTCATACATTAGGAGAAACCTGCTTCTCCAGCACGTCCCATTATCCTCATCAATAAAGACAGAGACCCTTAGAGCCAGATCTGGGAGGAGAGGGGAGGGGGGAAGGCAGCAGAAATCTAGGTCTTCTCCGTTTTTGTACTGGTGGGCACGGTTTGCTTGGGCCTTTATCTTCTGAATGTCCTCAGAAGGAGCCATCAATTCTAGGGTTGCCAAGTCCTCACCTGTTGAAGATCAGGGGAGTCCAGTCTTGTTCCAGGAGTTTATGCGCGCGCACAGTTACATCACCTGGAAGTGACGCAATCACGTCGGGCACGTTGGGGGCTGGGCCACAATCATCCGAGGGAAAACCATAGAGTTTTCCCTCGGATGATTGTGGTCCCGACCCCAACGTGCCCGACGTGATTGCGTCACTTCTGGGTGATGTGCTGACGCAGGGCATGTCGCGTGCTTTGGGGGTGGGGTTCCCCCTGGGGCCCGATCCACCAGCAGCAGGTAATGGGCCTCTCGGGCGGGGGTTTCCCCGCCCCCCGGGGGGACTTGGCAAGCCTAATCACTGCCAACTGTGGACGGGTAGGGAGAGAAAAACCTTGCTGCAGTATATTTTAGGATTTCATCTTTCCTGATGAGAAAGCGTCGACAGCCTCCTGTTTGCTGGTGGACTTCCCGGCTGTCCGTCACTTCGTTTTATTTACAAAGCCCTTCCGTTTTAATCTGATCCTTTACATGGCTCTTTTTGTAGCAGGAACTCCTTTGCATATTAGGTGACACACCCCTAATGTAGCCAATCGTCCAAGAGCTTACAGTAGCCCCTGTAAGAAGAGCTCCATAAGCTCTTGGAGGATTGGCTACATGAGGGGTGTGTCACCTAATATGCAAAGGAGTTCCTGCTACAAAAAGAGCCCTGGCCGACTCACTCCGACTCTCATTTCAGAGGTACATTCATTGGGGCGGGCGGGGGGGGGCTCTCATTTTTAAATGAATCCGCTGCTTTCAGCCCTGCCCTGACTGAGCGTGGCGATTGTGTCTTATTTACCTTTCAGTCAGAGGGAGGATAGGAGTCTTCTTTATAAGCCGAGACCGTTTTCGGATCAGCTGTCCCTGGAGTCTAGAAGGCAGCTTTCAGATGTTGCTCAGTGTTAAGCAGGGGTCATTCCGTAGAAAAAGAGGTGCAGGAGCTCATTCGCATAACTCATTAGCATAACTTATTTGCATATGCCACACCCCCTGACATCACCGGAAGTGTGTCAGAAGGCAACACCCACCGCTCAGGCTCCACTGGACTGTTTTGGATTGCTAGCTATTGGGGGGGGGGGCGCGGCGCACACATCTGTCCTCGCAGAGGAGGGAGAGCTCTTGTACCTGAATAAAACTTGGTCTTAAAGGTGCCACTGGACTGTTTTGGACCGGGGGGGGGGGGCCTCTGCAGCTTACCTGGCTGCTTCTTGCTCTGACTGAGAGCTGCTGGGAACAGGGGGCGGGGCTTGTTGCATGTGCCCGCCCCCTGGGCTCTTTACTGCCGGAGCTCTGCTCCTGTGCGCTCCTGCAGGAAATGACCCCTGCTGTTAAGCGAGTTTATTTTATTTTTATTTATTTAGCATCCCGGTTGGTTGGCTTTAAAAAAAGAAGAAAGGAAGGAAGGAGCTCTTCAGCTCTCATTATAGTTCATTTTAGCGTCAGATCCTAGAACATTCATCATCTTTCAGCACTGCTCCACTAAGCCCGATTCTGCTGGGAACTGTGGCTGGTCTCCCAACATTTAAGTATTCCATCCTTCCCTCCCTCCCCCAGATCTGTTTATTGCAGAACAGCTGGTGATAAATTTCCACACTTGACAAAAAGGGCCTCTCCGCACAGCTCCTGTTACCAGATGCAGCGGCTGAAGATCCCTGCTTGGAAATGAAGGGCTTTGTTTATGGCCATCACTGCCAACTTCCCGATCCAGGAGAACGAGACACTCCCGGGCGGAGCTGCTCTGTTCTGTTCCGTTTTTGTAACATCTGGCCGGGCGAAGCGTTTTGGCGAATGTGAAGGCCTGCACACTGTTTCGTGTCGTTTTCGTGGGTGGGAACAAAACAGTCCCTGGAAAAGACAATCGTGCCAGGAAAAGTTGAAGGTGGCAGGATAGGCTTGCCAAGTCCCGCCAGGGGGCGGGGAAACCCCCGGCCCAGAGGCCCATTCCCCACCGCCAGCGGATCGGGCCCCGGGGGGAGCCCCACCCCGACGTGCGCGTCACCCGGAAGTGACGCGACCACGCCGGGCATGCTGGGGGCGGGGCCACGGTCATCCGAGGGAAAACTCTGACTTTGGACCAGCAGTGTGCAGATCTGCATCTGCAAACAATTTCACACTGTTCAGGGCCCAAGCGGATCCTGACCACGACAGCCCGCTAAGGAAAGATGTAAAGATAGAAGTGCATTTTCCTCATATCGCCCTCTGCTCTAAGTATGACTCTAGGTGCTATCAAAGTTGCATAGTAGTTTCCCAATTGTGTGTCATGAGAAGAATCAATGTGTGGTTTGAACAATTTGGCTGCAGGGCTGGACGCCTCCTCCACCCCATTGTCCACAGGAGCAAGGAAGACCCAGTCCCACTAGAGTTCCCAACCGTGAGTTGGGAAATTCTTCGAGATTTGAGGGTGGGGCCTGGGAGGGGTGGAGTTTTAGAAGGGGAGGAGCTCAGTTGGGATGTGAGGCCATAATTCTGAGAGAACACCATGCCCCACCTGGGAGTTCGCAGCCCTACACTGACAGCCAGTTTGGTGTATCGGCGTACTCTAATCTGGAGAACCGGGTTTGATTCCCCACTCCTCCACATGCACCTGCTGGGGTGACCCTGGGTCAGCCACAGTTCTCTCAGAACTGTTCTGGAAAGAGCAGTTCTCAAGAGGGCTCTCTCAGCCCCACCCACCTCACAGGATGTCTGTTGTGGGGAGGGGGAGGGAAAGGAGGTTGTAAGCTGCCCTGAGGGCGGGGTATAAATCCAGTGAAGGGCGGGGTATAAATCCAGTCTCTTCTCTTCTTCTTCTTTTCTCCTCAGCCTCCTTTTCTGTAATGCATGGCCAATGATAGCATCATAGAATCACCTTGTCCCTTCCACCCCTAGATTATCAGATGAAATGAATCTGGAAAGCTTAGAAGTATCACTGTTGCCCAGAAAGCAGGGTCCCAGCTCTGACTGGGCAAAAGAGAACCTGGGACACTTCGGAGGCCATATTACCAGGCAATCCTGCATCTGCAAGCAAGTCCTGGTTTATTATTCTGGGGGCTGATCAGGAAACATTATCGTGAAACACCAGAATAGGCAATTCCAGAGCACAAGGGGGAAGATGAGGCATGTATGTTCTTACAGTTGTATGGCATTTCAGCCTCACAGTACCCTGGTAGGACAATGGTATCTATATATCTAATAGCCAAGCCCCCCCCCCTGCGTATGGATATCTAAATCCGCACATCGGGAGCACATGGAGGGTAAACAGATTTTCCTGCACACTTCGGGCACTCCACAGGGGTGTAGAAAAATCCGAGATGTTTGAAAAAAGGATACGGGGGATACTTAAATCCCCCCAAAAAAACTACAACTGCTTGCTCTGGGCATGTGCAGGGAACTCACTCACTGAAACACGGGAAAACAGCATGAGGGGAGCCGCCACACCACTAGCCGCCCCCGTTGCTGCTCTAACTGCCACAGCAACTATCATCCCTGCGCAGAGAACAGACCTACCCTTGGAAACTGTGGCATGCCGTGCAAAAAAGCTCCGGGTATTTCGGGGACCTAAAGGAGCAGGAAAAGGAAATGTTGCCTCAAAATTCCCCCCCCCACTCAATTTCTTCTGTCTGTTCCCAGCCTCATTTGTTTGGAATTAGTGGCGAGAAAGCCGAGCGGAGCTGTGAGTCCAACCGCCCGTCACCAGTTCCATCTTTCCCCTGATGAGGGGCCACCAGCTGGCCCAGGTCTCCTCCCGCCAATGCTCTGCTTGCCTTGCAGACAGCTGATGGCCCGCTTGGTCCGTTGGCCCCTCACAGAGTGGGTCAAGGTCCCGACACCACCTGCTCCGTGGTCTGGCTCGTCCTGGCTGAGGCCTCCTGAGGCCTCCTCCTTGCACCTCCTCCCGGCTCGAGGTCTCAGCATTCATCATGGGGCTCAGTGTCACGGGCTGGAGTGCAGGCAGGGCGAGAGAGGGATAGTCTGGGTCCAGTCCAAGTTCGAAAGCCGAGAGAGCAGGAAACCAAAACACCAAGTCCAAACCATAAGTGTAGTCGTTAAACCAGAGTCCAGGGGGTCAGGAGCCAAAACACCAGAGTCCAGGGCACGAATCAAGAGCATTGTCGTCAGAGCCGGAGTCGAGGAGCCAAGAGTTCAAAGCGGGAAACAGGAATCAGGAACACGGGCGAGGTGGGTGCAGAGCGTCATGAAGCTGACTAGTTGCTAGCACAAGGGACTGACCGAGAGTGAGGAGCTAAATATTCCTCCGGGCTGTTGTCAATTACCGGTCAGCGCATGTGTCCCAGCTCCTCTTAGAACTCAGGGCTGAGAGACCACCTGCTGCGCAGGCATTCCTCTCGTCATCGGGATGCCAAATCCCGCCGGCGCTGATCTTGCAACCAGGCCACCGGTGGGGGCGAATCAGGGGGGCTGTTTCACGTGCGTTGTTCCGCCTCAGCTGTTACCGGAGCAGCCTCTGTGGCTTCATTGGGGCCAGGTGTAGATTCTTCCGGAATTGGGAGCTTATCCTCAGCAGCACCCAGGACTTCTGCTGGGGCCGGAAGCTCATCCTCGCCAGTACTCGTGACACTCGGGCCTCATGGCATCGCTCTGCTGGTCAACCGCTGCCTCACCAGCAGCCTCCTCGCTTCCCCCAAGGCTCCATTGTGCCGGGTCGGTCTCCCACAGCCCGGGTGCCGCTGCCAAGGTATGTGTTGGGGGAGTGGCAGGAAGGGTCCATCACACAACTTTTGGTTGCGGGTCCCCTCTTGTTGGTTTCTAAGAGCCACGTGTTGGAACCGGAAACCTACATCATGTTGCTGATAAACTAACACTCTGCCAGTTGGGTCCATGGGTTATGGCATCCCAAACCACTAGTAATAAGGTGCCTCACAGTACAGTTCTAAGCAGTTTGGTGTAGTGGTTAAGTGTGTGGACTCTAATCTGGGAGAACCGGGTTTGATTCCCCACTCCTCCACTTGCACCTGCTGATGTGACCTTGGGTCAGTCACAAGCTCTGGCACAGCTGTCCTTGAAAAAGAGCCGTTTGTGTCAGAGTTCTCTCAGCCCCACCCACCTCACAGGGTGTCTGTTGTGGGGAGGGGAAGGGAAAGGAGTTTGTAAGCCGCTCTGAGACTCCAAGTGAAGGGCGGGGTATAAATCCAATCTCTTCTTCTCTTCTTCTAAGCAGAGTTTACACCAGGGGTGTCGAACTCATTTGTTACGAGGGCTGGACCTTGTTGGGCTGGGCCACGTGTGTCATAAATTGTAATGCCAGGTAAGTAAAGGTAAAGGTTCCCTTGCTCAAAAGCCAGTCGAATCCGACTCTGGGGTTCCGGTGCTCATCTCTGTTTCAAAGCCGAAGAGCCAGCGCTGTCCGAAGACGTTTCCGTGACCATGTGGCCGGCATGACTAAACAGCAAGGCGGACGGTACGCGGTTACCTTCCCACTGAAGTGGAACCTATTTATCTACTTGCAATTTCTTGCTTTCAAACTGCTAGGTTGGCAGGAGAATGCCAGGTAGCGGAGATATAAACTTTATAAAGGACACAAACACAAAGGGGTTTTGGTTTTTTTAACTTAAAATAAAAACATGCTTATAACATTAGCACTCTTGCAATATCTTGTTTATTTAACAGTGCCTGATAACTGACACCTCTTACTCTGAATGATTGCATCAAAATGTCTGTGCTGTTGCAATCTTGAGTATGCTGTTCAGGGGTGTATCTGTAAGCTGCAAACCTACAATGATGCAGCAACAGCAGAACTGGAAGAAGAAGCAGAAGACAGCCAGTTCCACTGCGGGCCTGAGAGAAGCCCCCGGGACGCATGTTTGACACCCCTGGTTTACACCCTTATAATCTCTTTGACGTGAATGGATTTAGAAGCCTGTGATTCTGCTGAGGGCGGCACTGTTGATAATATTCACGAGCAATTAACACAGCATTATTTGGGCAGGGCTTCCAGGACAACCTTGGCATTGGCATTGGCCTTTCTGATTTCCAAATTAAGTATTTGCAGTCGTTTGAGCGAGCTAATGAGAGGCCATGCTGAGCACTACAAACAAGGCTTTTTTGTTTTATGGGAAAGGGGTCTCCCACTGTTCCGGCTTCTTTCATCCGTTCAGCTTTGCTGAGTTAAGACAGAAGAAAATTGTCTGCACGATAGCACAGCGACTGTTCCAGCACTGCGTTGTCGAGGTTGTTCTTGGACAAGCTGAGGCATCCTTCATCCTTCCCGACCCACAGAGGACCCCCCCCACACTCCACCCTTCTCCTGTCATCCAGCGTCGTTGTACTCTTCCCTTCGTCCCACCGATTTCCCAGCCCCCAATGGGGCATTACCATTCGTTCTCCCGTCTATGGTTTTAACTCACAGAACAGGCAGAATCCTTTGGGGACTCCTTTTCTTGACAGCGTGGGCTCATCAATATGCGCAGATGTTTGGGATGATGGGCAGGTGTGCCCAAATCTAGACCTTGGAAGCAAGTTGTCCCGCTTGAGGTTTCGGAGATGCCGGTGCCCTGAGCTGTCAAGACAGAAAGCAGAAGGTGTTGCTCTGATGTCATAGAACCATAGAACCACAGAGTTGGAAGAGGCCATAGAGGACATCTAGTCCAACCCCCTGCTCAATGCAGGATCAGCTTAGAGCATCCCAGACAAGTGTTTGTCCAGCCGCTGCTTCAAGACTACCAGGGAGGGGGAGCTCACCACCTCCCCAGGCAGCTGATTCCACTTTGGCACAACTTTTACTGTAAAACAGCTTTCCCTAATATCTAACCGGTACCTTCTCCTTGGGAGGAAAGCGATGGCGAACCTAAACAGCATGATAAAAAGTAGAGGCATCACCCTGCCAACAAAAGTCCGCATGGTCAAAGCAATGGTATTCCCAGTAGTCATGTATGGCCGCGAGAGTTGGACTATAAGGAAGGCCGAGCGACGAAGAATAGATTCTTTTGAACTCTGGTGCTGGAGAAGACTCTTGAGATTCCCTTGGACTGCAAGAAGATCAAATCAGTCAGTCCTCAAAGAAATCAACCCTGACTGTTCCCTGGAAGGCCAGATAATGAAACTGAAGCTCAAATACTTTGGCCACCAAGTGAGAAGGGAGCACTCACTGGAGAAGACCCTGATGCTGGGAAAGACTGAAGGTCAAAGAAGACGAGGACGGCAAAGGATGAGATGGTTAGACAGTGTCATAGATGCAACGAACATGAAATTGAGCAAACCTCAGAGGACGGCGGAATACAGGAAGGCCTGGCGTGATCTTGTCCATGGGGTCGCGAAGAGTCGGACTCGACTGTGCGACTGAACAACAAAAACCTTCCCGCCCTTCATTTAAACCCATTCTTGCGAGTCCTCTCCCCTGCTGCCAACAGGAACAGCTCCCTGCCCTCCTCTAAGGGACAGCCCTTCAAATACTTAAAAGAGAGCAATCATGTCCCCCCTCGACCTCCTCGTCTCCAGACTGAACATTCCCAAGTCCCTCAGCCTTTCCTCAAAGGGCTTGGTCTCCAGGCCCCCGATCATCCTCCGTCCTTTCCGCACTTGGATCTCATCCCTGGTTTTATCAGAGTTCAACTCGCGACACAATACCTTGCATTTATCCCTGGTTATAACAGCATCTATTTATCCCGGGACAAGTGTGCTGCAAAACCTGGGTGACCTCAATGTGATGTGGAAACTATAAGGGGGAACTCGAGTGTCATGTACAATGTAAGTTCGGGGACAGGGTTGAACCAGGATTTAAGGTCTAGTGTGGACCGTGTGGTGTCCCTTCGAGAGCCAGATTTGGCTCCCAAGCTTCTAGCTGTTGGTTCCTTGTGTAAAAATTATCTCAGATGTTTCACATCAGACTGACACATTAATTGCTTTGACCCCACCTTTCCCTTCCCCTCCCCACAACAAACACCCTGTGAGGTAGGTGGGGCTGAGAGAGCTCTGAGAGAACTGTCCTTGAGAGAACAGCTTTGACAGAACTATGGCTTGCCCAAGGTCATCCAGCAGCCACAAGCGGAGGAGTAAGGAATCTGTTAAATACTGGGCTCTGGACACATTGCAGTGATCAGCTCTAGTCAGGGGTCATTTGGGGGGGACGCGGGGGGACGCCATCCCCCCGGGTGAGGTGCGGGAGGGCGGGGCCTGGAGCTCCCTGCTGGTGCCCGCTGGAGGTCGCCGCCGGCTGTGGGGAGGACACACTTCCAGTGATGTCAGGGGGTGTGGCATATGCTAATGTGTTATGCTAATGAGTCCCCCTAGCTCTTTTTCTACGAAATGACCCCTGGCTCTAGTTTATTTAGTGATTTCAGGAACACAACAAGGACACCCAGCAGGGTTTGAGCCCTGCTTAAAAAACATGCAAACACCCCCCACACACACACACACACTCCCCAGGATAGGCTATTTACATTACACTGTTTATCTATAGGTCAGTTCCAGGATCCTGGTCAGCTATTGTTCTTGGGGAGCAAGCTCACCCAGTCCAAGGTCCACATTCAGGGATGGCTTAGGCTCAATACATCACACCATACATAACAGAACCAAACCCGGTTCTCCCAGATTAGCGTCCGCGCACTTAACCACTACACCAAACTGGCTCTCCCACAACACCAAACTGAGCTCTCAAGAAATCCATGAAAGCACAATAGGGCAGTAAACTCACTGTTCACGTGTTTGCATAGCATGGTGTTTGAAATTCCGCTTGCCCCCAAGGACAGAGTCCTCGGAAATCATACTCAGCTCCTTTAGTACCAGCGCTGGCTTTCTGCAGACAAAGACAAATTTTATCGTTCCAGGCAAAGACTGAGGACTGGATTAATAGTGCAAGTGTGCATTTAAATAGCTTAGAGGCGAAAAACCCTTTTTGTTCTGCGGAGGCGATTCATGTTCTGCGAGGAAGTAACTTCAGCCCCAGTATGGGCCACAAATACACTTGGAGTATGAATTCCGTTCCATAGTTAATGGAATATATGTTTGCAGTGGAGTTCTATGTAGTTAAAGTAAAGGTAAAGGTTCCCTTGCTCGAAAGCCAGTCGAGTCCGACTCTAGGGTTGCGGTGCTCATCTCCGTTTCCAAGCTGAAGAGCCAGCGCTGTCCGAAGACGTTTCCGTGGTCATGTGGCCGGCATGACTAAACACCAAGCCGCACGGAACGCTGTTACCTTCCCACCGAAGTGGTACCTATTTATCTACTTGCAATTTCTTGCTTTCGAACTGCTAGGTTGGCGGGAGCTCACTCCGTCATGCGGCACACTCGGGTCTCGAACTGCTGAACTACTGACCTTCCACAGCCTGCAGTTCAGCATCTTTACCACTTGAGCCACCGCAGCTCCTCTATGTAGTTAGGCTGGCCTAAACCAATTGCCCGGACCTGATCTCGTCAGAGCTCGGAAGCTAAGCAGGGTCGCCCCTGGTCAGCATTTGGATGGGAGACCACCAAGGAAGTCCAGGGTCACTCCACAGAGGTGGGCAACGGCAAACCGCCTCTGAACGTCTCTGGCCTTGAAAACCCTGCAATGGGGTCACCATAAGTCAGCTGTGACTTGACAGCAAAAAAAGAAAAATGGAAATCAGTGGGCTTAGAAGAAGAAGAGATTGGATCGATACCCTGCCCTTCACTACCCAAAGGTGTCTCAGAGCGGCTTACAGGCTCCTTTCCCTTCCCCTCCCCCCGCGCACTTAACCACTTCACCAAACTGGCTCTCTTTCACATCACCTGCTACCCAATTCCTTCAGCTGGAGATGCCGGGATTAAACCTGGGACCTTCTTCACACCAAATACATCCACGGATCCATGGTGCCTCCCTGAGAAGAAGAAGAAGAAGAAGAAGAAGAAGAAGAAGAAGAAGAAGAAGAAGAAGAAGAAGAAGAAGAAGAAGAAGAAGAAGAAGAAGAAGAAGAAGAAGAAGAAGAAGAAGAAGAAGAAGAAATGCCAATGTTGGATCAGGCCAAAGGCCCATCCAGTCCAACACTCTGTATCACACAGTGGCCAGAAATACCAGTGCCATCAGGAGGTCCACCAGAGATTGGATTTATACCCTGCCCTTCACTACCTAAAGGAGTCTCAGAGCGGCTTACAAACTCCTTTCCCTTCCCCTCCCCACAACAGACACCCTGTGAGGTTGGCGGGGCTGAGAGAGCTGCTCTTTTTCAAGGACAGCTCTGACAGAACTACAGCTTGCCCGAGGTCATCCAGCCAGGTGCAAGTGGAGGAGTGGGGAATCAAACCCGGTTCTCCCAGACTAGAGTCCGCGCACTTAACCACGACACCAGACCGGCTTAAGCTGAACCCATTATTACTAATTCCCTAGATAGTGAGGAAGTTTATGTGGACTCTGGAGGTATTTTCAGTGTCATAACCTGGGATTCGTTTCCCAAAGGTTCTGGGACTGAGCCCCTCCTGGGAGACATCCCCCTGGCCGAGAACTCCAGCCTCAAGTGCGAATCCACGCAGGGGCTGGCTTGGCTACAGAGTGGAGAAAATACTTGAGTGACTCACAGCCCTGAGCTTCTGCTGAAATGAGTATCCGGGCCATAATAGTGCAGTTAGGGGGTGCCCCTCTGACACTTTAAGGTGCACGTCTAATTGATCTGCCTTTGGTTGCTGCCAGCCCAGTGGCAGCAATCATTTTGAAACCGGAAATGCCAGTCAAATTTTGCATCGGGGTTACCCAGTTGAAAAGTACGCAAACGGAGAGTGATTTCAGCAAAGCGTACTTTATTCTATCCGGAACAAGACGACCTTGGCCGGCTCGCGGGCCGTCGTATATCCCCTGAGAAACCGCCACCCAAAACACACCCCTACTTCCCTATAGGTTATTTACAGTGGCCGAGAGTCCCATAGGCTCTCGGCCGGGAACCTAGCCCCCTGATTGGAGCGGGCTAGGATCCGCATAGTCCATTGTCTCTTGGAGCGAAGCTCGGCGTTTGTCTCTGGACTTGTCTGGACTTGTCTGGGCTGGATACATTACACCAGTCGTGAAAGAAAACTCTCTGTGCATGCTCAGAAACACTGTCCTTTAAACCACCACTTTCTATATTCCAGAGCTGAACCCGGGCTCCATCGTTGAACTCTGAGTTGACCTGCGGTGGTTGCAAATATTCCAAGCTTGGCAGAGAAGGGGCCCTTTGAGACCAAAATGCTTTTTTGCACGGATCATTTTCATCCCCAGACGCTTGTCACCCCGGCTTCTCCATCGCTCCCTTTCCTTCTGTTCCTTCCCCAGTGTCAGTTTTTGACTCGCCTGCTCCTTGGAGTCTGGAGTCGATCTTGCTTTGTGCTCTGCAGTGTCATTAATGTTGAAGGCGCTGTATAATTTCCTGAGTCGCCTAACCTAAATAAAATGCAGGGGCTTGTCAGATTCCGCCAGTCGGGGGCCAGAGTCGGGGGGGGGGTGTTGCCTTCCAGCTTCTTCTTTTCCAGAGCGCCTGTGAGCAATGCACCTGGAAGTCATGGTGACCTCTGGTGACTGATCCCTTCTGGGAGCCTGGAGGATATTTAGAGAGGTGGCTGAATAAAGTTTGCCCCCGCCCAGGGGTCATCTCGTAGAGAAAGAGGTGCAGGAGCTCATTAGCATAACTCATTAGCATAACTCATTTGCATATGCCACACACCCTGACATCACTGGAAGTGTGTCAGAAGGCAACACCTACCACTCAGGCTCCACTGGACTGTTTTGGATTGCTAGCTATCGAGGGGGGGGGGACGTGCAGATCTGTCCTCACAGAGGAGGGAGAGCTTGCACCTGAATAAAACTTGGTCTTTAAGGTGCCACTGGACTGTTTTGGATTGCTAGCCATGGTGGGGGGGGGGGGGGGGGGAACGCACAGATCTGCCCTCACAGAGGAGGGAGAGCTTGTACCTGAAGGCAGGCTGGGGGGGCGCTTTGCAACTTACCTGGCTGCTTCTTGCTCTGACTGAGGGCTGCTGGGAGCAGGGGGTGAGGCTTGTTGCATGTGTCCGCCCCCTGGGCTCTTTACTGCCGGAGCTCCGCTCCTGTGCCGTCCTGCAGGAAATGACCCCTGGTCCTAACCATGGAAAGGATCAGGATGTAAAGAAATAAATGCATACTTTAAAATAAATGCAGGTAAGTGCGTGGGGGACTCTGTCTTCAGACAAGTCTATTCCAGCAGTCCTCAGCCTTTATTGAGCCAGGGGGCACGTTTGTGATTTGGAGAACTAGCATCGTGCCACAGAGGGGAGGCAGGATGGTATAACCTGATCTCATCAGATCTCAGGAGCTGAGCAGAGTGAGTTCTTGGATGGGAGATCCCCCGGGTTTGGCTCTGTAGCGGAAGGCAATGGCAAGACACCTCTGCTTCTCACTTGCCTTGGAATGAAGAAGAAGAGTCGGGTTCTTCACTCGGAGTCTCAGAGCAGCTTACAGTCTCCTTCCCTTCCGCTCCCCACAACAGATGATCTCAGAGCTCTGAGAGAACTGCTCTGGAGAGAACAGCTCTGAGAGAACTGTGACTGACCCAAGGTCACCGAGCTGGCTGCAAGCGTAGGAGTGGGGAATCGAACCCGGTTCTCCCAGATTAGAGCCCACCACTCTAAACCACTACACCAAGCTGGCTCTCAGTTCACAACAAAGCCCCTCGCTGCGAATTGGTTGCCACTTGATAGCGCATACACACGCACGCATGGTGCCATGACAAAATGGCTGCGTGGGGCGATCCAATCACAAAACACGGAACAGATCCACAAAACGTTGGGAGGTTCCAAGCCAAACGCCCTCCTAGGATGGAGACAGCTACTTGGTGCTCAATGAAGAACAACCATGATGCCTCTTGGGCTCTCCTGAAGCAACCCCAACTCCAATGAAGTGCAGGAAAGCCGGGATTGGCTCTTCACTTTGCAGGGGAGGCGCCTTGGGGAAGAAGCGAGTGGGAACCAAGAAACACATGGGTGGGCACCACGTCAGTGATCACTGGTCTGTTCATTGAACCTCCCTCCGTAAGTCAGCTGTGGATATGCCACCTTGTGACAGGAATCTAGATGGGCACTTCTGCCTGGGTTCTGATAACTGACATTCCAGAAGCATGGGGCAGTCCATAGCTCTTGCCAGGGGTCATTTCGTAGAAGAAGAGGTGCAGGAGCTCATTATCATAACTCATTAGCCCCCTGACATCACCGGAAGTGTGTCAGAAGGCAACACCCACCGTTCAGGCTCCACTGGACTGCTTTGGATTGCTAGCTATTGGGCGGGGGGGAACATGCAGATCTGTCCTCGCAGAGGAGGGAGAGCTTGTACCTGAATAAACCTTGGTCTTAAAGGTGCCACTGGACTGTTTTGGATGGGGGGGGCTCTGCAACTTACCTGGCTGCTTCCTGCTCTGACTGAGGGCTGCTGGGAGCAGGGGGTGGGGCTTGTTCCATGTGCCCGCCCCCTGGGCTCTTTACTGGCAGAGCTCCGCTCCTGTGCGCTCCTGCAGGAAATGACCCCTGGCTCTTGCTGTAATGATCATTTTCCAACTTCCTGACTAGACAAGATCTACTGAAGGCCTCATTCTCATACACCCGCAGGGTAGCTGAGAGAATAGGCCTTGTTTTGCTGATTTGCTCAATGCCTGCATATTCCAAAAAATTAGAAAGGATAGGACCGGTTGACAAGAAAGTATCCTTTTTTTCTTGAGCTCGCAAATGGCATGCACATTTTAACCCCATTTTCAACTACTGAGCGTTTTTTTAAAAAAAGAATCGATGGTCTTTTGAATAGTGAGTGGGCAAAATCAATAGGAGAAGCTATCTTTTAAGTTTTCCCAGTTGTGTGATGCGCAAGGGAAAGTATTTATTTTTAATAACTTTGTATTCATGCTGACTCACAGGATCCTTTTTTTATATATAAAAGAGGAGACACTCTGAAATGTCATTACCCAATGAAACATTTCAGCGGAGGTCCAATACATAAAATATTGCAAAATATTAAACTGGGGTTCGTCTTAGACCAATGTCCCACAGCCTTCAGGAAAATAGAGATTTTAATTATATATTTATTTAGGAAAATAGAGATTTTTATTTTAAAAAACCTTTCACCATACAAACTAAGAAAACATTTTCAACATTTCAACATTCACAATACAAAACAAAATACAACACAAATAAAAAGGTAAAGGTTCCCTTGCTTGAAAGCCAGTCGAATCCGACTCTAGGGTTGCGGTGCTCATCTCCGTTTCAAAACCAAAGAGCCAGCGCTGTCCGAAGACATTTCCGTGGTCATGTGGCCGGCATGACTAAACACCAAGGCGCACGGAACGCTGTTACCTTCCCACCGAAGTGGTACCTATTTATCTACTTGCAATTTCTTGCTTTCGAACTGCTAGGTTGGCAGGAGCTGGAACTAGAGGCAGGAGCTCACCCTGGGTCTTGAACTGCTGAACTACTGACCTTCCACAGCCTGCAGTTCAGCGTCTTAACCACTTGAGCCACCGCAGCTCCATACAACACAAATAACCAATCAGAAATCCAACATCAACATTTTACGATGCACCAATTCACTAATTCCATAATTCAATATTAACAAGATTAACCATTTTAACAACATTAATCATATTAATAACATTATTAACATTAATGGTAATATTTATAACATTAATGACATCAACACCATTGTCAGGTAGCCCTGTCATGGGTCCGGAATGTGGAGGGGTGCCCTCCCGTTTTCTGTCTCAGCTCTCCCTGGCTCACCAACTGATTGCTATCTTATGCTTGACCTTGTAGATGCTCCAGCTGCAGTTTTACTCAGCTGGGAAAGTTAACGGCTTTTTTGCTTTGCGTGCTTGCTTTGCCCGTGTGCGCAAGATGTACCATTGGCTCATGCTTACAAGGGGGATGTTTGATTCTAGTATAAGTCAGAGGCCCTAGCATTGGCGGCCATTCCTGACACAAGCTGTACACATGTCTCTAGAACTGGATTTACCAATAAACAGTTATCTTCTCACAAAGCCCTGTGTTGAGTAACCTGACTAAGGACCCTGACAACCATTAATAGCTATAACAACATTGATAACATTAAGAACATTAGCAACATTAATACTCTAATATAACCTACCCTTTCCTACAAGGAAAGAAAGAAAGGAATGTAAGGAAAGATGACCTACGGGGTAGGAGGATTAACCTCTTCAAACGGCCGCCACCTTTCCCACCATATTCCTCTTTTCGTGTTTTTCTCTTCCCATATTTTAATTCTGTATAACGATCGCAACACCCGTGCAATTGTTTCTTTTATACTAACCATGCCTCCATTCAGAGGTCGCTTTTAAGTGACATGGCTAATAATAATAGTGGCAGGGCTTGTGTTCACACTTTTCTCCTCCCTCCTTCCCCCTTCTTTATCATGTGGAGAATCCCTAATTCAGGTTACCTCTGATGGACAACAGCCACTTTGGTGTAGTGGTTAAGTGTCCAGACTCTAATCTGGGAGAACTGGGTTTGATTCCCCACTCCTCCACTTGCACCTGCTGGATGACCTTGGGCAAGCCATAGTTCTGTCAGAGCTGTTCTCTCAAGGATAGTTCTCTCAGAGCTCTCTCAGCCCCACCTACCTCACAGGGTATCTTTTGTGGGGAGGGGAAGGGAAAGGAGTCTGTAAGCCGCTCTGAGACTCCAAGTGAAGGGTGTGGTATAAATCCAATCTCCTCCTCCTCCTCCTCCTCCCCCTCTTCTTCTTCTTCTATAGGCACCTTTCTGCATGCCATTTTCCTGATCTGAAATGGCCCCAGGGGATGTGAGTTGCCCAGTTGGGGAAACACACAAATAACATTTCCTCAACGGGATGAAAAGCAGCTACCCAGACCATTTCAGATCAGGAAAATGGCACAGGGAAAACAGGGCCACCAGGTCCAGGTTTGAAGAACACTATGCCCAGCTTGAATTATGAAGCAGACCATCTGGGAGTGATAGGAGGCGTTGGTGATCCGTTATGTAATATGCCCTTTCAGATAACTGCTCTGTGACCAAATTAATAGAAAATTGTCAGCTCCTGAAGAAGGGCCTTCTCGAAATGGTCTTTATCAACTGTCCATTGGGATTTGCTCAGCTGATGGTAGATCTCTGCTTGAAGTCCTTGTTCCAAACACCACGGGAGAACTACCTGGAGATGGTGCATGTACAGGAGGACTTCACCTTTTTTTCTTACCCTTTGTATAATACATTTTGATATGTTCTACCTTATATGTTTATACATTCTATTGAATCCCTGTTATTATTAATTCACTATGTGTTGGATTAAATTGCTTTGTCATAACATATGTGGTATATTGCTAGTTGGTTTGCTTCATGGTATCTTTACAGTTTGCTGTATCATCTAACCGTGATCCCCATTTGTATTTTGCTTCTTACCACCTGGAGGTTGGCCACCCAAAGGGGAAAGGTTTCCTGTCCTGAAAAACACAAAATGTTCTACATCTTACAACAGTACTACAGATAAGATTAGAATTTCAGCAGCCAGTCCATATGCAAAAGAACCTCCTCAGGAAAGCTCCTCCATTAGCATGTCACAGCCTGGGGAACTCCTACCAGATACAATGACTCAGCCCT
>NW_015162012.1:289748-293757 GCF_001447785.1 Gekko japonicus | reverse complement strand
CCTCCATACCATTTTCCGTCTCACATTGACACAGAGAGTCCTCCATCTTTCTGTGTTATACCTCTGAGGATGCCAGACACAGCTGCTGGCGAAACATCAGGTCCTACAATGCCAAGACCACGGCCATACAGCCCGGAAAATCTACAACCACTAACCAAAGGGGAAAGCTTACACTCCCCCCCTTGCCGTCTGCTACTGAAGTGGCATTTGTTCCTCCTCTTTTTCTTGCTTCAGGTAGGCTTCCTAGCAGGGCTCATTTCGTAGGAAAAGAGGTGCAGGAGCTCATTAGCATAACCTATTTGCATAATTTATTTGCATATGCCACACCCCCTGACATCACCGGAAGTGTGTCAGAAGGCAACACCCACCGCTCAGGCTCCACTGGACTGCTAGCTATTGGAGGCGTGCAGATCTGCCCTCACAGAGGAGGGAGAGCTTGTACCTAAATAAACCTTGGCCTTAAAGGTGCCACTGGACTGTTTTGGATTGCTATCGGGGGTGGGGGCGGCTTCGGCAACTTACCTGGTTGCTTCTTGCTCTGACTGAGGGCTGCTGGGAGCAGGGGGTGGGGCTTGTTGCAAGTGCCCGCCCCCTGGGCTCTTTACTGCCGGAGCTCCGCTCCTGTGCACTCCTGCAGGAAATGACCCCTGCTTCCTAGCATCACAGGAGGAGAGGGAAGGAAGGCAACAGGAGCAAGCCTCTGGCTCTGTTCCCTCAACCCTACTTTGCCTTCCAGCGTGTGCAAGCAAATTAGGTGACATAGCAGAACCTCATGAGATGGATGGACTTGATCAAGGAAGCCGCAACCCTCAGTCTGCAAGATCTGAGCAAGACTATTAACGATAGGATGTTTGGGCAGTCATTAATTCAAGGGCTGCCAGATATCGGAAGCGACTTTATAGTACTTCATACACATACACATAGGAGAACCTCTTCCTACGTATGTGGCTCTTTTTGTACAGAGGAGCATTGTACAAAGGATAGAGGCAGAGGCCAAGGGATGCCACCTCAGTGAGAATTCAACCTGACTCCTAACGCAGAGAGCCACAACGTATTTCACAGACTCTCAAGACTTAGGGAAGGGGCCATGGCTTAGCAGCAGAGCATCTCCTTGGCACGCAGGGGGCCCCAAGTTCAATCCTCAGCATCTCCAGTTAAAAGGACCAGGAAGATTAGCACGAAACTACAGTTCTACAAAATACTCATTGGTATCTTACCCCAAAACAATGGCCTCAGTCTCATCTGCTCATTCCCCTCTTTGTTGGAAGAAGTGTGGGGAGCTGGGCACCTACGCACACTGTTGGTGGGAGTGCACAGCTATAGAAACCTTTTGGCATGATATTCTTTTTTTTTACAAATACAGCTTATCACAGGACACAAAATTCCATTCTTGCTGGAATTGATCTTCCTCAGTATCGAGCAAGACAACTCTATCCCAGGAATCAGACATGATCTAATACTGAACCTTCTTGTTGCAGCAAAGACCTCTATTGCCTCACGATGGAAATCACCTTTGGCCCCTAGGAGAGATGGTTGGTACACCAAAGTTTGGGACCACTCATCATGGAAAAGATTACCGATCACTTACAACAATCAGAATCATTTCCTAAATAATCTCGTTATTTGGAGAAATGATTCCCGCTCATAGATTACATCACCACTAATGACATTCAGCCCTATAACCCAATATACATTAAATTACTCTATTTTTGGTATTCATATCCAGACTTACTGTTCTGATTCCCTAACACATGGTCTGATTGTGGTATACCTAAGGAACCAACAACACTCAACAGTATATATACATACAAATACAGTTGTTAAGTTTGACTCATACTTCTGTACATTTAATTATCTTAGTATAAACCACTCTACAATGAAAAACAATAACAATTTCTGTCAGAACAGTTCAAACAGTACAAATGATAAATAGAATAAGGGGGGGGGGAATATCGAGTGAAACTTTCCAGATCTGTGTAAATAGATCAAGAGGTCCCGGATGTATTACGTCCCTTGTTGCATCCTAAAAGACTTCATCAGATCAATAAGATACAGTCAATATGTAGAACCACATCAATAAATGTATATCTTACTGGCAAAAACTGGCAAATATATCATCTTACCACCTCTCTGTTCTTGAAAAAGAGCAGTCTCTGTCCAGAGCTCTCTCAGCCCCACCTACGACCCCAGGCACGGTTAGGGGAGTTTCAGTCTCGTTTTTTTCTTCTTTCCTTCTGAGACTCCTTTGGGTAGTGAAGGGCGGGGTACACAATCTCTTCTTCTTCTCTCCTCAAGTAAAAAACTGTTAAGCTTCTCCTCATCGGTTCATTCAGTTTGTGGGAAGTCACTGTAAGAATCAAAGTAATCTTTCCATAATTTCTAAAAATTACCTTTTTTCCCATTTTTATTTTAGAAATTATGAAAAGATAACTTTCACTGGACGTTTCCCCCCCCCCCTGTTCTGTCTATCATTTCTACTGTTTCTCGGGTTCTGACAGAAATTGCTATTGTTTTTCATTGTAGAGTGGTTTATACTATGATAATTAAATGCACACAAGTATGATTCAAACTTAACAACTGTATTTGTATGTATATATACTGTTGAGTGTTGTTGGTTCCTTAGGTATACCACAATCAGACCATGTGTTAGGGAATCAGAACAGTAAGTCTGGATATGAATACCAAAAATAGAGTAATTTAATGTATATTGGGTTATAGGGCTGAATGTCATTAGTGGTGATGTAATCTATGAGCGGGAATCATTTCTCCAAATAACGAGATTATTTAGGAAATGATTCTGATTGTTGTAAGTGATCGGTAATCTTTTCCATGATGAGTGGTCCCAAACTTTGGTGTACCAACCATCTCTCCTAGGGGCCAAAGGTGATTTCCATCGTGAGGCAATAGAGGTCTTTGCTGCAACAAGAAGGTTCAGTATTAGATCATGTCAGATTCCTGGGATAGAGTTGTCTTGCTCGATACTGAGGAAGATCAATTCCAGCAAGAATGGAATTTTGTGTCCTGTGATAAGCTGTATTTGTAAAAAAAAAGAATATCATGCCAAAAGGTTTCTATAGCTGTGCACTCCCACCAACAGTGTGCGTAGGTGCCCAGCTCCCCACACTTCTTCCAACAAAGAGGGGAATGAGCAGATGAGACTGAGGCCATTGTTTTGGGGTAAGATACCAATGAGTATTTTGTAGAACTGTAGTTTCGTGCTAATCTTCCTGGTCCTTTTAACTGGAGATGCTGAGGATTGAACCTGGGGGCCCCTGCGTGCCAAGGAGATGCTCTGCTGCTAAGCCATGGCCCCTTCCCTAAGTCTTGAGAGTCTGTGAAATACGTTGTGGCTCTCTGCGTTAGGAGTCAGGTTGAATTCTCACTGAGGTGGCATCCCTTGGCCTCTGCCTCTATCCTTTGTACAATGCTCCTCTGTACAAAAAGAGCCACATACGTAGGAAGAGGTTCTCCTATGTGTATGTGTATGAAGTACTATAAAGTCGCTTCCGATATCTGGCAGCCCTTGAATTAATGACTGCCCAAACATCCTATCGTTAATAGTCTTGCTCAGATCTTGCAGACTGAGGGTTGCGGCTTCCTTGATCAAGTCCATCCATCTCATGAGGTTCTGCTATGTCACCTAATTTGCTTGCACACGCTGGAAGGCAAAGTAGGGTTGAGGGAACAGAGCCAGAGGCTTGCTCCTGTTGCCTTCCTTCCCTCTCCTCCTGTGATGCTAGGAAGCAGGGGTCATTTCCTGCAGGAGTGCACAGGAGCGGAGCTCCGGCAGTAAAGAGCCCAGGGGGCGGGCACTTGCAACAAGCCCCACCCCCTGCTCCCAGCAGCCCTCAGTCAGAGCAAGAAGCAACCAGGTAAGTTGCAGAAGCCCCCCTGCCCCCCCGGTCAAAAACAGTCCAGTGGCACCTTTAAGACCAAGTTTTATTCAGGTACAAGCTCTCCCTCCCCTGCGAGAACAGATCTGCACGTTCCCCCACCTCCAATAGCTAGC
>NW_015162012.1:285555-289225 GCF_001447785.1 Gekko japonicus | reverse complement strand
ATTGCAAGTAGATAAATAGGGACCACTTCGGTTGGAAGGGAACAGCGTTCCGTGCGCCTTGGTGTTTAGTCATGCCGGCCACATGACCACGGAAACGTCTTCGGACAGCGCCGGCTCTTCGGCTTGGAAACGGAGATGAGCATCGCAACCCTAGAGTCGGATTCGACTGGCTTTCGAGCAAGGGAACCTTTACCTTTTTTTTACCTGCCTTGTCGTTTGTTTTACACGCCGATCCATTTCGGCAGGGGAGCGCGGCATTAACAAGGCAGCCGGCTCCGAGCGGGCAGAGCACCTAGTCGCTGCTTTTCATGTCAAACTGGCCTGAGGAATACATTTAAGGAAACGCAGCTCTGTGCCTCCTGGCTGCAAAGGTAATCTTTTAAATGTAATCAGTTTCAGTAATTAGAGCAACGGAAAAGAGCACGGAGGGAATGTGTGCAACATGACATTTTCAATAACCTACAAATCATACTTTATATGCTCTCTTTTTTAAAAAAAAAATGCAAAAATTATCCAGCGCGTAGGGATGAATGTAAATGCTGGTGCCTGGCTTCGAACGGCACAGGCACCTTCTGAGATACGGAGCCTGGAGAGTCAGATTAAAACGTTCAATAGAAGCCGAGGGTAAGATTGCGATGCGGGATCAAAGAGGGCCTTTTGGGCACGGCATCGGGATCCACATCGCTGTGTTTACCAGGCTGTGACTTGAACGTGTGCTCTGACACAAATGGCCCCGGCTAGTCAAAGCTCATCAGTTCTTGGAAGCGAAACAGGGTCAGCCCTGCTGAGTGGAAGTCTAGGGTTGCTGTGCAGAGGCTTAGTAAATGATTGTCTCCTCCTCCTCCGTTCTCTCACAACAACCCTGTTTGGTGTAGTGGATAAGTGCGCGGACTCTAATCTGGGAGAACCGGGTTTGGTTCCCCACTCCTCCACTTACACCTGGCTGGATGACCTTGGGCAAGCCGTAGTTCTGATAAGAGCTGTTCTTGAAAAAGAGCAGTTTCTGTCAAGAGCTCTCTCAGCACCACCTACCTCACAGGGTGTCTGTGGTTGGGAGGGGAAGGGAAAGGAGTTTGTAAGCCGCTCTGAGACTCCCTTGGGTGGTGAAGGGCGGGGGGCTCTTTTTGTAGCAGGAACCCCTTTGCATATTAGGCCACACACCCCTAATGTAGCCAATCCTCCAAGAGCTTACAGAGCTCTTCTTACAGGGGCTACTGTAAACTCTTGGAGGATTGGCTGTATTAGGGGTGTGTCGCTTAATATGCAAATGAGTACCTGCTACAAAAAGAGCCCTTTCTCTTCTTCTTCTTCTTTTACCTCCCAGGGTGTCTTGCAGCCAAAAATGATCACTTTTTCAAAGTTTAACTGTAAGTTTAATTGCCTTTTCAGGAGACTCATGCAGAGACGGAACGGGCAGCCCCCAGCCACAAAAAGCGCACAATAAAAAATACAATGAATAACAGCTCAATGTCAAGAAAAATGTGACTCAATGAATATTCACTGTGACACCCTACGAGCGGTAAATGAGCTCATGATGAGTAATAAATGCAATTAACAAATTGCAAAACAAGCATTACAAAAGCAAAGAACAGAATGCAGATTAGCTTCGGATGACAAAGGAGCTTTCAAGCAAATGCAGTTTCACCGTGGCAACATACAGTTTTACCGTGGCAACCACAGGACAAAGTTTCAGTCCGGTGGTAACTTTAAGACCAACACACAAAAGCTTATACCTCGAATAAAACTCGGTTGGCCTTAAAGGTGCCACCGGACTCAAACTTGGTTCTGATGCTTCAGACCAACACGGCCGCCCCACCAGAATCAATCCTAACAACCACAGTAAGGGTTAACTCAGTAAAAGCCAAGGTCAATCAAGGCAGAGATGTCCCGACCTGGATAGCCCAGGCAAGCCCAGCCTCATCAGATCTTGGAACCTCTCTGAAATGTCCAAACCCCACTAGAGGTCGCCAGAAGTCACCATGACTACCAGGCACGCATGCGCGCACACACACCACAATACACACACACAAAATAAAGGCAGAGATAATGCATTGGGTTTGACAGCAGGGATGCCAAAGAAATGCTCACCGTCGTCATATCCGTGTCTTGCACACTTTCCGCTGGACCCTGCCACACCGAAAGCGCAACTGAACTTATTCAACCCCTAGTCCAAGAGTCCATGCCGTGGGGGCCCCGTGGGGCCTGCTAAGTTTTTTTTTTTTTTAGAAACTGGGTGGAGCCAGGTTGGGCTTGTGCAAATCAGGGGTTCACCTTTTCAGCATCCCAAATCTCCTCAATAAACTTTCTCACAAGAAAGCCTGTGTGGAGAATGAGTTGACTGGGAACCTGACACTCTCTTCTTCTTTCTTTTACCTGGGCTTGGAGCAGTAGCAGGTTAACCTTTCTGAAGTAAGTCTGCTCACAATAAGTTAAATGTACTGCCTGAATATGTCATGCAAGAGACGCTTCTATTTTTGTAAGTAAAATTTCTTTCTCTTGTTACCATTGGAGTCAGATCATCTTTGTCATTTTGTTTGAACAGCATTTTCCCCTTAAGTAGGAAACGTGGAGCTGCGGTGGCTCAAGTGGTTAAGATGCTGAACTGCAGGCTGTGGAAGGTCAGTAGTTCAGCAGTTCAAGACCCGGGTGCCGCAAGACAGGGTGAGCTCCCATCTCTAGTTCCAGCTCCTGCCAACCTAGCAGTTCGAAAGCAAGAAATTGCAAGTAGATAAATAGGTACCACTTCGGTGGGAAGGTAACAGTGTTCCGTGCGCCTTGGTGCTTAGTCATGCCGGCCACATGACCACAGAAACGTCTTCGGACAGCGCTGGCTCTTCGGCTTTGAAACGGAGATGAGCACCGCAACCCTAGAGTCGGATTCGACTGGCTTTCGAGCAAGGGAACCTTACCTTTACCTTTTTAGGAAACGTGGAGGACTGTGGATACTGCATGAAGCTTCTGTGCTTTCAAGGCAAATGATTTTTTTTTTACATTTGACCCAATAGCACCCCACCCACTCACCCCGTGAGAGAATTCTAAAGGTACCCACAGGCTCAAAACACTTGGGGACCCCTGCCCTTATCAAATCTGAGTGGAAGTACAGTCCAGTTTGTATTTCTATCATAATTTTATTTATGATTTGGGATGCTCAGACACCTGCCAGTTTGGCTTGTGTCCCTTTTGCGGGTTATGAACACAGACCTGGTTTTTCAATTATTGTTTCAATAGTTTGTTGATCCATTCGTGGGTGTTTGGCAGGTTGTTTCCCTGTATCGCTTATGAACCATTCAGTTCAGTGCAATTGTGTTTTGGTTTTTTTGCGGTTGTTTCCCTGTATCGCTTATGAACCATGCAGTTCAGTGCAATTGTTTTTTTGTTGTTGTTTTTTTGTACAGGCATGTTCTCACGCAGCCTGATTGAGGTCTATTGACTCTCCGTCCTTCCTGCACAATGGCTCCATTCAGCGGGCAATTGTTTAAATAAACTATTAGATTACTCACAGATCATTTAAATCCATCATCAGTGAATGCTGTGCTTCAATAAAATGCTGCCCTTTGATGTTTGTCTAAGTAGTCCTTAGTGACGGTAATGGCTGCCAGTCAGTTTAAATCAACTGCATCTCTGCACATGCACAGTTATGGGAAACCTGGACGCAAACGGGTTCAGCAGG
>NW_015162012.1:283311-285295 GCF_001447785.1 Gekko japonicus | reverse complement strand
CCACCCACCTCACAGGGTGTCTGTTGTGGGGAGGGGAAGGGAAAGGAGTATGTAAGCTGCTTTGAGACTCCAAGTGAAGGGCGGGGTATAAATCCAATCTCTTCTCTTCTCTTCTACAGTCAAATGAGTTAGTGGGAAAAATTTACCGCATCCCTAGTACTTACAGGTCCTTGCTAGGTATGTTCCCACACAGGCATTCTCATGACCCCTAGTGGGTTGCCACCTTCCTCTGCCACCACTCTGGACTTAGGGTCCCTTGGGAAGGCCCAGAGTGCCCTCCCAAGCCCAACCAAAATGCCCCCTTTTAAGCCAAGAACTATAGGCGTGATGACCAGGCAGAGAACATTAAACAAATGGTTTATTAATACAGTAATGGGGCAAGGAAAACAAGACAAGGTGCTTAAAATCTATAACAGTGTTTAAAGGCAAAATAAACCAATCTAACATGACTACCTACTTCTCTTAACTTGTTACTATTCAAGGCCCACAGCCTTTTATACCAGGCCTGTACCTGTACTCACTCTGTCCCAAGTGAGGGATCTTTCTCTCAGACCAGACTGTTCCCTCAGTTTAACTCTGTGAGAGGAAAGAACGCAGAAGAAAAAAGAAAAGAGTTCCCCAGCCCCCAAAGCTTAAGTCACAATCTCCTCACACAATCCCTGGACACCAATTGGTTACAACCATCACTAAACATTATGTGGATTGTAGGCTGTGTCAGCTTTCCACTCCCACACAGGTCTCCTGGCGCCTAGGCCACTAGGCCTTATCTCCCAGTCCTACACAGATCATGTCAGGCTTATACCATATCCCCTAGTGTGATCTGTAATATTATAGGTGCCAATATTGGCTGGCCATTCCTATGTTAAATTAATGGCTCAAAATGAGTATCAGATGTTTTCTCAATGGCTGCCATCACACACATGAAAGAAACCACTTTCAATCCACTTTCCAACCAGATTTTCCCAGTTCACACAGTAAAATCCAGTTGGAAAGTGCACTGAAAGTGGATTGAAAGTGGATTATTTAGTGTGCGTGACTGCAGCCAATGATGAGTAATGGTTCAGAAAGATCTCCTATAGTTCTGTGAATGGTCAAAGGCACTTCAGAGGAGGTGACCAGTCCAAGCTGAAAGGAGGGCCTCCTGTGTGTCTCTGTGTATGAAAAGGAGCAACAGCTCTAACTGTTGATTAAATAATTTAAGTCACATTGATCAGCTTAATCAGGTGATGGTTATTCATTTAAAACCTTTATTGCCTGAAAGGAAGTGGTTTCATTTCTATCAAAAGAAACAGAAAAGATTAGCATGAATACAGTCATTCTGGGTACGGAAGAGGGGAACTGGTTTGCAGTAGTATCGAATGGCAGCCGCAGGCCCCGGTCAAACGGGAGGCTTCGATCCACGAGAGGGATGGATCGGGGCGCATCAAGCGGGCGCAATCAAACCGCAACGTCTGGGAAGCGGTGCGCACCCTTCCCCGATCCGTCTCTTCTGGCCAAAGATGCGGATCAGAAAAAAACCTACAAAACACTAGTACTTAGTGAAAAATCCACTGCAGGGGCGGACATGTGATCGCCGGCGTGCCTGTCTCTCCTGCAGCATGCGAGGTCCTGCCAAACTGCGCATGCAAATGCATGCGCAGCGGGCTCACCTCGCTCTGCGGTCCGTGGCTTCCCCCTGGCATCTGATCTTTAATATGAATATAATGGTTATTGTTTTGCAAATATAGAAGTGGTGTGACTGTAAGGTGTTTTACTGAAAGGCAATCCGAAAGAATTTCTGTATTTTTTTTACTTTGGAATACTCCTGTTTTTTTTTAATGTAACCATAATAAAAACCTGCTGTATAAGTATAGGTAGTTGTGTGACAGTAAAGGCTGTACTGACAAAGAGTTGGAGAGATCCCCTGTTTTTAAAACGATATTTTGGAAATGGTTGGTGCAGGAAAAGATACATTGTCCCCGGTCACACGGAGATTTTGCCACGC
>NW_015162012.1:279638-283098 GCF_001447785.1 Gekko japonicus | reverse complement strand
ATCCGATGCACGTCTACGTCCCGTCACAAACCGGATGTTTTTCATAAGCGCATGCGCACAAACACAAAACTGAAGGCAGTGCTACTGCGCATGTGCACAAATGTGAAATGCTTGTGTGATCGCGCCGTGCCGCTTCTTTGCCATGCTGCAGCATCACCGTGTGATCGCCAGCTAACAGCCTAAGCACAGAGACTCGGGGGACCATGTGATCAGGCTACCGTGCTTTATTTTGCTTCGGGGTGAACAGCCACGCCTCCCCCCCGCGTTATCTGGCCCGTGTGACCGGGGCCATTGTTGATTACAGACTTTAAACAATTAATACAGGAAACAATCAGAATAGCAGTAAGAACAGCAGTAAGAAAAGCTATGAAGGATGTGCAACCTAAGTTTGAACTACTTTTACAGCAGAGCACCAATCAGAAGCAAGATCAAACTGACATGACATTTACTTCTGTGGAACATATTGGTACTAAAGATACAGATGAAGTCTACAATCCAATTGATATGATTTACAAAACATATCCAAAAAGAGACAAAGATTGAAGAACTGAACATGAAACCCCATGAAAGAATGACAAGAGATGGAATTATTGAACCAGCAAATGAAATGCCTACTCCAAGTGAGAAAAAAGAAGAATATATGGAACCTCAAACTACTTTAAAAATCGATTATAGATGGTTACCACCAGAAGATACTTGCCTCATTTACAAGGGGAAAAGGCACAAAATTAAGACTTTAAGACTTAAGAGGAGAAATCAGAGGATGAAGAAGAGGATGAAAATCTATGGAAAAGCTCCAAAGTTTTGTGGATGAGAGAATACACAAGCACCAAATTTTTGGATAAGGGAGAAAACATAGTTCCTCAAGATTTTATAAAGGTCTGAATAATATAATTATTATACAGCTGTACAAAACTCTATAAATGAATTGAAACATTGGAAAATATACTAAAAGAGCATAAAAACTATTTTTAAAGCATATGTGAAAGATCATTGTAAGAATATAAGGTGAAATTTGGTAATGAAATCCCCTATTATTTACATGCCAATGTAAATGCTTGTGTATGTATGAAACTACATGGTTTAGATTTTGAAATGGATTGAAGGATATAATAGTTAAGTATACAGTTATATAACCTTTCACAGAATACAAAAACTTATATTTAAAAATATGCAAAAGATTTTTGTAAGAGCATAAGACGGAACATGGAAAACAAATATGGTATGAAGTATTCAAGTATGTAAATTGATGAAGTAACTGAACCCCCACATATACGCATCTATGTATTTTGTCTGTGTGAAGTCCGTCTTTATAAAAAAAAAAAATCTTTTACAAAAAAAAAAAGGAATGGTAGATGAGGTTCTAAACTTATAGACACAGGGATTTAACATTCCATCCAGCTCAAAATATACTATTAAGTGCCCTCCACGCCTGAGAAGAGATAATTAAATTTCTGCTACCCCCCACAATTAGAAAAAAACACCTTTAGACATTTATCTGCTATTTTGACATATTTATTGCTTTACAACTGTTGACCGTATAACCTTAACTTGTTATTTAGTTTTTCACTTTGCATTAGGGTTGCCAAGTCGAAAAAATTACTTACCGGGGGACTCCCGGTCCGCAGCTAGAGCGCACGTGCCACACGCACATCACCAGGAAGTGACGTTAAGATGCCGGGCACGCTGGGGGCGGGGCCACGACCATCTGAGGGGAAACCATAGAGTTTTCCCTCGGATGACCGTGGCCCCGCCCCCAGCATGCCCGGCATCATAACATCACTTCCTGGTGACGCGCACGCTGGGGTGGTGTTCCCCCCGGAGGGACTTGGGAAGCCTACTTTGCATAACTTAAACATCATCATGTTACATGTTAATTTGCTGTTAAATCCCTGTCTATAAGTTTAGAACCTCATCTACCATTCCAATGTATTTGAAAAAGTGTGCCTTGCACACGAACGCTTATACCTTGAATAAACCTTTGTTGGTCTTAAAGGTGCCAGTGGACTCTAAATTTGTTTTACAAGTAGATTAGATTAGTTCAGTCCGTGGATTACAATGACTAAAGACTCTACTCGCCTCATGATAGACTCTTTCTGCTTTCAGAAATGGACCTGCTTTTCCGCAGAGGTATGCAACAAAGAAGCTCCTTATTTACACATGGCACATGCCAGCTAATAAAATCACACAGAGGCCTAACAGTCATTTCAAGTCAGGGGTCATTTGGGGGGGGACGCGGGGGGACGCCTTCCCCCCAGGTGAGGTGCGGGAGCGCGGGGCCTGGAGCTCCCTGCTGGTGCCCGCTGGAGGTCGCTGCCGGCTGTGGGGAGGACACACTTCCGGTGATGTCAGGGGGTGTGGCATATGCTAATGAGTTATGCTAATGAGTTCCCCTAGCTCTTTTTCTACGAAATGACCCCTGTTTCAAGTGCCCATTTTCATGTGATTTTCAAATGTGCATGATGAATGGGATACTTATGCAGACCTTGTATCTCAATTTCTCTCTTTGTTTTCAAGCTAACATCAATTTGGAGGCCAGCGTGTTACCGATGCTAATATTATTTCTGCAAATTGTTCCATTTCAAAAGATGCGATAGGAACCTGCCTGAACAAATGTCACTTCAGCAGCAGACTGCAATACTTCGCAGGGCTCTTTTTGTAGCAGGTACTCATTTGCATATTAAGCGACACACCCTTAATGTTGTTTTCAAGCTAACATCAATTTGGAGGCCAGCGTGTTACCGATGCTAATATTATTTCTGCAAATTGTTCCATTTCAAAAGATGCGATAGGAACCTACCTGAACAAATGTCACTTCAGCAGCGGACTGCAATAGTTCTTTCCCATTCCAATCGGATAGCTGTTCCCAACTGAAAGGGCAGTAACTACCAAAAAAAAAAAAACCCAAGAGAAAAATATAGCCAGAGATTCTGCCCTAAGAACTTCACCAGTCTAGTTAGTTTACATTGGGCTGGAGCCATAGTTCCCTCTAAGTTGTGCTAGGGGAGCACTGGTGCACAAAATTTTAACAGGCGGCTCAGAGATTTCTGAATCAGCCCACAAGGCATTTCCCCCCTCCATTGGAAACAATGAAGGATGAGGGCACCTCCTTTTGGGTCTATAGAATTGGACACCCAGCTCCAAATTTTTTTGAATCTGGTGTGGGGGGGGTGAGTAGAAGCACCAGCAGCTATGCTGCAAATTTGGTGCCTCTAGCTAAAAAACAACAACAACAACTCCCCCAGAAGCTGAGATACCCCCAGATCAATTCTCCACTATAGCCTATTGGGCCTATTGGCTATAATGGTCTCCGTAGGCTATAATGGAGCTGTGTGTCAGCTATGCTGCCATGAGTGTGGTGTATGTTTCTAATTGCTGTGCATTCCTTCCCATGCGCTTAATTGCATCTTTGCTGAAACGCATATCTCTCAAGGCCACTGGAGGAGTTGGTATGTCTAGG
>NW_015162012.1:271724-279049 GCF_001447785.1 Gekko japonicus | reverse complement strand
GGCTGCACACTTACTGCCTCATACTCAAAAAACAGCCCCCCCCCAGAGCCCCAGCTACCCCCAGATTGATTCTCCAGTATGGGGCCCATTGACTATAATGGTCTCCATAGGCTACAATGGAGCCAGAAAAAATGATTATTATTATTTTTGTATACCATTGTTATGCTTTTCAGTATGATTTGTAAGCTGCCTTGAGTCACAGGAAAACTTCCTGTTTGTTAGGTTAGGCAGTGTTCTGACAGTGATTTTTCTTCCTCTGTTATACTTGACCTGTAACGCTTGTTGTCATATTTCACTAAAAGAAGACAAAGTAGACTGCAAGAGTCCCAACCCCCAAGTGCTGGTATGTTTTCTAAGGTTCAGCACAAGGTGATAGTCTGAGGCCAGGTCTACCAGTATAGTGGACTGGGGCGGGTAGACCTGTTCTCTGGAGGCCAGGACTACCAATATAGTGGAAAGGCGAGGATAAATTTTGAAGAGGGAGGGAAGGCAATGTGGTATAGCCCGATCTCATCAGATCTCAGAAGCTAAGCAGGGTTGGTAATTGGATGGGAAACTACCAGGGAAGGCTCTGCAGAGGAAGGCAATGGCAGACCACCTTGGCTTCCCCCTTGCCTTGAAAGCCCCTTGCCAGGGTCACCATAAATCGTTTGTGACTTCATGGCACGTATCTCCATAATGTTTCATGACAGTGGGAGAGCTATCAGTGGGACAAAGGGAGGCCACTGCACATATTTAAAATCAGGCTGCCACTTTCCACCTGCTGACTTTTCTCACTTTTTTGTTTTCAGTTTCTGCACACCTCTGATTTTGGGGGGGAGGGTGTGTGTGAAAATCATAAAATTACACCAAAGGCTTGTTTGTATCATTTTACTTTTTAAATATGTTTCCACATTCAGAGGAGAAACCTGAGGGCGAAGCAAGTGAAAACAAAGTAAGAACGTCCCTGAATGTTTAGGGGCTCTTTCCTCTAATTTTTTGTTTTATTAACAGAGGTATAGCGAAACCTACCAAGTGAAAATGGTTTTACTCTACCAGGAATACTCCTGACCGACATAGAGGAACCATAAGATTTGTTTGTTGCCAACTGTCCAGAAAATATTCATTTAGAGGAGGCTGGCTCACTGCTAGACATTACTGCATTCTTACTAGTTTTATAACGTTTTAATTTTAGCACTTAACACAAAACAAAGTTTTTGAGTCCAGCGACACCTTGAAGACCAACAAAGTTGAATTCTGGGTATAAGCTTTCTCACGCAGGCACACTTCTTCAGATACAGTGAAACAGTTTTTCTCAAGCCTGACATAGGGGCGGGGCGGGGCGGGGCGTTATTTGTCAAGAAGGGCTAGTTAACCGGGCGGTAAGTATAGCTGAAATTGGATTAAAGCGGTTGTTAAAACCTGTGAATGGCAGCAAATTAGCATACAGATGCTTTAATCCAATGTCAGCTATACTTATCGCCCAGGTACTGATACATCTTGACTCTACATCTTGCCCTGCCTTTCCCAGCAGCTACCCCCCACCCTCTCTCTACCTATTTTTAAGGCTTGAGGGAAACTGTTATACATACATACATATTAGATTTCTATACTGCTCTTTTCCGTAGATTCGGAGCGGTTTACATGGTTCATACAATTGACTAACCTAGGGGCACATAGACAGGGGAGTGAATTCCTTACCCGGGCACCCCCTTTTTAAGGCAGGATCTTCTTCTTAGCTTTTTTCCACGGCGGATTCTTGTTGGTATTGGCGATGTTACTGGCGCAGGTCTTCAGGCGCAGGCGCAGGTCTTTCCCATTCTTTCCAGCAGCGACACCTCCCAGTTACAGCAGCGTACGACCTCAGCACTCCTCCAGTCAGCCGGCCTTCGCCTCCCATGTCACCACCGTGCCGTCCTTCAGGGCCGCTCGCTCCTGCTTGCTGCCTCGCGACTTCCACACTGCCGTTGTCGCTGCCACCGTGGAACTTCAGCCAAGGGAGAGAAGGGTGCCCCCTTACTCCTAGTGAGTAGGTACCCAATTTATCTACTTCCTTAAGGCTTTCGAACCGCTGGGTAGGCGGGAGCTGGGACAAGGACCAGGAGCTCACCCTGGCCGCGGTGGGACTCGAACAGCGAAAGTTGTTCGGTTAGATGGAGTATCGCAGGCATTTACTGCCTGCGTCACCGCTCCCTGTTTCAAGGTATCTGAAGAAGTCTGCATGCACACAAAAGCTGTTACCCAGAATTCAACTTTGTTGGTCTTCAAGGCGCCCCTGGACTCAAACTTTGTTCTGTTGCTTCAGATCAACACGGCTACCTGCTTGAATCTATCTTGCTTTAAGGCATTCCAAGCTCTTAGCCATTTCTCAGTGGAGGATAAACTTTGGGTCCCCAGATTTTTGAGCCTGTGGGCACCTTTGGAATCCTGACACAGAAGGGTGAGGCCAACCATAAGACTGCTACTGCAGCTCACCTTCAGCAACACAGTGAAGATCCTTTTTCTAAAAAGCTGCACAGTTGATACAATCTCCAACAGCCAATCAGGAAACCTTGGTTGTCAAAAGCCGCATCAAGCCCTGCTCACTTTCTAAAAACAGTTGGCAGATGCCAATAAAGGTGTCGCCAATGCCATGGTGCCCACGGGCACCCTGTTGGGGACCTGTGGGATAGGGGTTATGCTTTGCGTGCAGAAGGTGCCAGGTTCAATCTCCAAGCAGGTGATGAGGTTGAAAAACGCATCTGCTTAAGACCTTGGAGAGTTACTATGAGTCAGAGAAAAGATAATCTACTGGACTAAGGTCCCGGTCACACGGGCTGGAAAATGTGGGGGGGAAGCGTGGCTGTTTGCCCCGGAGCAAAATAACATGCAGCTGCGCGATCACACGTCCCATCGAGGTCCCGTGGTTAGGGGGTGAGGTGCCAATCACACGGCTATCCTGCAGCGCGGCAAAGAAGCGGCGCGGCGTGATCTCACCAGCAATCGCTAGGTACCGCTTCCATGGCAAACGTTTTTTTTTACCAAAGTTTGTGCGCATGCACCATTGGGCGCTTTTGCGCATCCTGCAGTGACTTGGAGGGGAAACCCTTGTTTGCGACAGAGCATCGGCGGGCGCCAGATCCACGAAATTCCACTGGAAATGCGATCAGACGCCCGCCTTTGCCCCGCGGTTTCCGGAAACCAATACCTCGTAAGTACTAGTTTTTTTACTCCGCATCTTTAGCAGAAAGCCATGGGTTAGCCACGGGAGCACTACACTTCCCAGATGTTGCGGTGTGATCGCGCCCGGAAAATCCGCCTATCATCCGTATCTTTAGCGCGGCAACTGCTTCGTAGCTGTGGGCTCAGCCCGTCTGTGCTGTCTTGGCTGGCTGCCACAGAGACCACACACTGGAAGCTTGTAAACACACTCCAGAATCAAGGTCAGTCAGAGCCAAAAGTCAAAGAGCCAGGAATCCTGGGGTTGAGTCTGCAAAGGCTTACAGCTCTTCCCTCTGCCTCTGCAGGAGTCTGGCACTCCTCCGCTCCTGCATAGTCAGCCTCTGGCGTGCCCTACGTCTGGGGCACTCAGGAGAACTGGGTGGGGAGTCTGGCCTCGGGGTGTCTGCAGCTGGGGGCGCTGGGCCAGGCTCAGCCTCTCCCTCTGGCTGCCCCTCCTGTGCAGCTGCTGGGGACTCTTCGGGGCTTCTTCTTCTGGGCTGATTCCAGAGGAGGCTGGGCTGCTCCCTGCCTCTTCCTCATCTGAGGAGTACTCAGCCTCAGCAGACCTAGTATCCCTCGACGCTGTCATGGTGTGATCAGATGCAACTGCGGGTGAGTCCTTTTTTTTGCCATTTGTTTCCCATGCGCATAAACGAGGAATCGCACCTCTGCACCGAGGGCCCCCTATGGGTATGCTATGATGCACATACTGTGAAGGGGGGGGACTGGCACTGAGCCGGGATGGCCTGATCAGACCATCCCAACGGCATGCATGCGTGCTTGCCCAATCAGACAGGGGAAAGTCTCTCCATGGCCCGTTGCAACCCATTTACTACTGTGGTTTTTCTCCGGTGTTTTTTCACTCCGCTTCTGCAGCAGAGCAGCACGGGTTGCCGATGACTGCGGGACACTTCCTAGATGTTGCTGTCTGATACGAACATAAGAAGATAAGAGAAGCCAAATGTTGCATCAGGCCAATGGCCTATCTAGTCCAACACTGTCACACAGTGAACAAAAACACCAGGTGCCATCAGGAGGTCCAGCAGTGGGGCCAGGACACTAGAAGCCCTCCCACTGTTGCCCCCCCCCAAGCACCAAGAATACAGAGCATCCCTTGCCCCAGACCGAGAGCTCCTATCTACACCTTGTGGCTAATAGCCACTGATGGACTTCTGCTCCATATGCTCATCTAATTCCCTCTTGAAGCCATCCATGCTTGTAGCTGCCACCACCTCCTGTGGCAGTGGATTCCATGTGTGAATCACTCTTTGGGTGAAGAAGCACTTCTTTTTATCCATTCTAACCCAACTGCTCAGCAATTTCATGGAGTGCCCACGAGTTCTCGTCTTGTGAGAAAGGGAGAAAAGGACTTCTTTCTCCAGCTGCTCCATCCCGTGCATAATCTCATAAACCTCGATCATGTCACCCCTCGGCCATCGTTTCTCCAAGCTAAAGAGCCCCAAGTGCTTTAACCTTTCTTCATAGGGAAAGTGTTCCAACCCTTTTATCATTCGAGTTGCCCTGATCGCGCCCTTTAGATCTGTCGGGCATTCATACCTATGGCGGATCTACTGGCGTGTGTGATCGCAGACCTAGCTATCTTAATTATTTGTTTTTTATATGAAAAGTACCTTGTGGGCCCTTGATGGGTGGCAAACAGCCCACAAATTTAACAGGTTAATAATGAAATCAGCGTCCAATTGTTTGTATCCTCTTCCCCATGTACACACACACTTTCTCCCGCACACACGCACCTGCACTGCTTACGGAACAAACACAATGCTATTAAAGATCACTAGATTCACATGAGGGGAAAAACCGGCCCCCCAATAACCTTGGAAATAACTGTCATCTTGATGGGTTTCTCTGTTTTGCAAGCACAACATTTGCCTTCCTGCATCGGAAACACATTTCTTCCCTATCAGTCATTTGCCAAAAAAACGGAACACTGTACTGGGTACGCTTCACTACTACCCCATTAATCAAATTTATCTGATTCCATTTTACAAGGGGATAGCTCAAATGTCAGGGCAGCATCCATCATGCAAAGCCCCTCATAAATCTAAATAAACAGAAACTGGATTCTATTGACAATTTTTTTTATGGTAGAGAAGAAATGACAGTCTGTTCAAACATCCCAATGATGGAAGGTCAAAGCGCCCTCATTTTTTCTTCCCCGCTGTTGCTACTCTTCAAGTCTTGCCAGCTTCCCAACTTCCTTCTGTAAGACTTCTCAACTTTCTGCCTTTCTCAGGTCTATTAGGAGCATAAATACGACAACAGGACAGGGGACACTGTTGTCAAATCAGACACAAAGGGGAGAAGTATCGTTATAAATGCTCAATCAGATTCTAGTTTAGTAGAAATCACCATGCCCCCAATTCTTTTTCAAAAGCTTCAATATGCAGGTAATTTCATCGCATTGCAGCCGCAAGTAAATAAGTGTTTCTTGGGGAGGGTAATAAGTTGGAGGAGATTGTCCTGCTTACTGTGAATAGGGTTGCCAGGTCCCTTCTAGCAACCGCTGGGGGATGGGAGGACTTATGAGGAGAAAGAGAAAGACCTAGGCCTCATTGCCAGTTTCGCACACTGGCTTTCGTGAGGTAGCTGCTGTTGAACAGTATCAGGCATCCAAGCCTGAGTGGGTCATGCAAGTCATGTGGTATAAAGTCACCAACGGTTGCTGCTGGACCCAGCTCAAATTAGTCAATACAGCCTCAAAAGGTGCCACCTCCCCATACCTTATACTAACAGTAACCAAGCCTGGAATGCTGGGGAAACTGTTGTGGTTGACTAGCAACGGCCACTGAGGCCATCTGCTTCTTAAAACTATAGGTGCTGCTTTCATCGTTTCTGGGTTTTTTAACCTCCCAATATATTATTTTGTTTTAAATTTCAGATTTTTCTGCAGACCTGGGACATTTTTCAAGGTTCTAGAAAGATTCATCTCATCCACTCACAGCTCCAGTCTCTGGATTTAAGTATCCTCAGAACTGGCCACGCTGAGAATTAGATATACTGATACTGTAAAAGTGACAAAAAGAATTCAGATCCATACATATATCATATCAGTATAGGATATTAATACCAATTTCAGCGCACCATAAAAGCTGCAGCACAGTCCTTGATATCAATAGAAGTCTCCATCTCACAACAGCCATAAATCACTTTCGTACTGTCACAAGCTAAAACAATGGTGTATGTATGAGTAATAAAGAGCTTTTTCAAATAACATAAGAACCAAGATTTTTAAAACCCATAAGGTAATCAACATTTACTGACTTAAAAAAAAAGACCTTAGCCCTGGTACCAAAATAACAACAAAGATGGCACCAAGCAGGCCAACCAGGGAAAACACCACTGTAGAGAAAGCACCAAGAGCAGGGCCCAATTTCCTCCGCAGTTTCATGATCCTCAAAAAACAGGATCACGAAACTGCGGAGGAAATCAGGCGAAGCCCCGAGTCAAAATGCAGCCCCGGAGCTTCGGGTGTGAAATTGACATGGTTGTGTCGGGGCAAATGGCGGCTGTGCTGCGAGGCAGCTCTAGTGAGAAATCGCCCCAGGTCTTCCAAAATAATTTCAGTGAGTAGACAGGACCAGTGTTCCCTCTAAGCTGAGTTAGTGTGAGCTAGCTCACAGGTTTTTAGCCTCCGGCTCACACATTTTTGTCTTAGCCCAGGAAGGATGGCTCCAGAGCAATCTGATTTATGAGGCAGTCAAATCACTCACTCACAACTTTAATGCCAGTAGCTCACAAGGTAGAATTTTTGCTTTCAAGACTCCACAGCTTAGAGGAAGCATTGGACAGGACTATATGGGCTCAGATACCCAAGCCCCAAGCTGTTCAGGGCCTTAAAGATCAAAACAAGAACAACCTGCAGCAGGGAATATCCTGAAAGTCAATGGCCCCGGTCACACGGGCCGGATATCGCGGGGGGGGAGGCATGGCTAATTGCCCCCGCGCAGTTTGATCCGTGATTACATGATCAGACTCACCGGCGGCACACCACCAGTCCTTCCCTCGGCGCCGGCAGGTAAACGAGGGACCGGAGGGGAATGCCACGCGCTGGTGCGATCACATCACGGGGGTCTGGAGGCAGCCTGTGGCAAATGTTTACTAGTACCTTGGAGGTACTAGTTTTT
>NW_015162012.1:266323-271219 GCF_001447785.1 Gekko japonicus | reverse complement strand
CTGTTACCTTCCCACCGAAGTGGTACCTATTTATCTACTTGCAATTTCTTGCTTTTGAACTGCTAGGTTGGCAGGAGCTGGAACTAGAGATGGGAGCTCACTCCATCATGCGGCAACTCGGGTCTTGAACTGCTGAACTACTGACCTTCCACAGCCTGCAGTTCAGCGTCTTAACCACTTGAGCCACCGCAGCTCCCTAACCATACTACAAACACTAAAAAACTACAAAAACTAAATCAACTAAAACATAAGCTAAACAAGGATCATACAATATAATTGACCAATAGCTTAAACAAAATTCCCTCTAGAATAAGGTAAATGGATTCTTAAAGCTTCTATTACAAACTGGTATTTGCATATTTAAATCAGGTAAGTACAGCTTAAGCTATCAAACTTTCAAGGTTACAAAATTATATTATTATGTGCATGGATGACCAAGGTGAAGCTTCAGTCCCCATATTGTACTCTAAACTGAGCTCAGTTTGATTCTTCCATATCTCTACAACATAAATTCCTACCGAGACCCAGTGCTGTGTTGTGGTTAGTGTTACACTAGGATCTGGGAGACCCAGGTCTGAATCCTCACTCTGCCATGGAAGCTCACTAGGTAATCTTGGGCTAACTGTGCTCTTAGGCTAAACTACTTCATAGGGTTGCTGTGAGGATATAATGGAGGACAGGAGAATAAGATAACCTGCTTAAAGTCCCCATTGGGGAGAAAGGTGGAGTATAAATGTAGTAAAGAAAAGTAAAGAAAGAAAGAATTTGAACAGAGGAAATTCCCATGCCAATTTTGTTACATATATTTCATTTGTTTATTTTTGGCATTCTGTTGGATTTTAATACAGAAAACGAAGAGTTGCAGCAAAAGGCACTTTGATATATTTGGTGATGTTAGCAATTCCCATCAAGGTACTTCCCCTCAATTGTCTGGGAAATAAAACATAATGAATAAGATCAAGTGTAATCAATTGGAGAGTCCCCTGTTCTCATATAAAAGCTATGTAATATCTTTTATTAAGGTCAAAATGACACAATAAAATATACTGGGTTCAGACGCGTAGAGTGATCAGTTCATAGTTTATTGGTGATTTCAGCAAGTAGAAAATAAGACTGAGAATCCCTGACGGAAGCCAGGTATTTATGCATGCAAAAGGTTACACCCCAAACACACACCCACTCCCACGATAGGCTATTTACACTACATTGTATTTCCATTGGCTTACTCTAGGATCCCTGTCTCCCTATTGGTCTACTTTAGGATCCCTGTCTCCCTCCTGGTCCATTCTAGGATCCTAGTCAGCTATCGTTATGGATCCTGAAGCTCTGTTTGAATTTAGCTTCAGCTAAAGTATGGTCTGGGCTCAATACATTACAGCAAAAAAATCTGCTTTGTGAGCTCCTGGCATTAAAGTTGTGAGTGAGCGATTTGGCTACTGCATCAGTTAGACCGATTCCCCACAAGCAGCTGTGCCGCCCTCGCTCTTCTGTTTCCCTCGCTTGCATGGGTCAATTTCACGCTATTCGCTGGGCGGCCGCATTTTGACCCACAGCTCCCCCCCGATTTCCCCCGCGTCTTCTCGATCTTTGTTTTTTGAGAACGAAAAGACGCGGGGGGGATCAGGGGGGGTGCTGTGGGTCAAAATGCAGCCGTGCAGCTAATAGTGTAAAATTGACCAATGCCATCAGGGGACACAGAAGAGCGAGGATGGCACAGCTGCTTGTGGGGAATCTTAGCTTCCTCTGGAGCCCTCCTTCCTGAGCTAACACAAAAATGTGTGGGCCAGAGGCTAAAAAACTGTGAGCTAGCTCACACTAACTCAGCTTAGGTGAAACACTGGTTCTGGCACCTCTTTTTCAAAAAAAAAAAAAAGCCCTCTGTAAGGATCAGAGGAGCTGCGGTGGCTCAAGTGGTTAAGACGCTGAACTGCAGGCTGTGGAAGGTCAGTAGTTCAGCAGTTCGAGACCCGAGTGTGCCGCATGACGGAGTGAGCTCCCGTCTCTAGTTCCAGCTCCTGCCAACCTAGCAGTTCGAAAGCAAGACATTGCAAGTAGATAAATAGGTACCACTTCGGTGGGAAGGTAACAGCGTTCCGTGCGCCTTGGTGTTTAGTCATGCCGGCCACATGACCATGGAAACGTCTTCGGACAGCGCTGGCTCTTCGGCTTTGAAACGGAGATGAGCACCGCAACCCTAGAGTCGGACTCGACTGGCTTTCGAGCAAGGGAACCTTTACCTTTACTTTTTAAGGATCAGAACTTACAGATCTCGAGGCTTTCATTAAGTGTGACGAAGCTGTAAGTTTTCACAGGTTAGTTGCAGCCTCTTTGGGCCGAGCTTTCATTAAAAGTGCCCAGTGGCCTTGACCAGCTGGCATAAGACGCTTTTATCTGGTTGCCAGCTAACAACAGAAATTAATGTAACTACGCCGAGGGGGGCCACCCGGGGGGGGGGGGGGGCAGCCACACCAGGGAAGACAGAGGTTGAGGCCTCTATGACTTCAAGCCAGAATGCTGAGGGCTATGCCCGTGGGAGTGGACCTTCTTTCTTAAGCCTTCGGGTGAGAAAGCCAGGCCGCAAGATTACCCCAGTGAAGGAAGCCAGCAAGGAGTTAATCCTTCAGGCTCAGGCTCCGCCCAGCGCAAGTACAGTGTTGTTGTTGTTTTTGCCATTGCTGTCATCTGTGAGTGGTTTTTGCCAAGCAAACACTCTTCGTTATTTGAAAGATTTTAATAAATACAGAGGGTTTTTTTAAAATCTGCTGTGTTAGGAGTATCTGCTGAGTGTCTGTTGCATCCTCAAAGGGAACCCAGACGTACTGCAGAGCTCTGGTCTGTGGTTTTAACATCCAACCGATTATGAGCAGAAACATAGTGGAACATCTGGGCAGTGGAAATTTACTCTGACAATATACCATCTAGGTTAATTTTTAACTGCCGCCAGCACTTTGTATTTATATTGTTTCTATTTGTGTGGTTAAATATTTGTGTAATTTTAATGTATTTATGTTTTATGGAAGCCGCCCTGAGCCTGCTTTGCGGGGAGGGCAGGGTATACATTTGATAATAAATAAAAAAATTTAAATGCCTCCCCATATCTTCCCCAGCATTTCCAAGGGCCGACTTGCCCGGGCAAGCCAAGGGAAGGCATGGGGTGTGTGGCTTAATATGCTAATAAACTACACTGTCAGGGGTGTGGCCTAATATGCTAATGTGTTTCTGCTGTTGGGTGTGGCCTATTATGCTAATGAGTCCCCGCTGGGCTTTTTCTAAAAAAAAAAACCTGGGGAAGGGTATGGCATACCCAACCCATGAGCACTCTTGCATCCCCCTCTTGTACTTTCTGTAAACATAACAGAGGATCCTGGGAATTCAATAGATGAGACAAGGTCATCATGCTTTTCCTGGTCCAGATTTTCCAGCAAAGTGCCTTTCTTTCCAGTCAAGTTGGGATTAAATCAAATGGGTGACTTCTGGCGCACGAATGGATGACTGGAATTTGTTGGCCAATTTCCTCCATTCAGCTCTTTGCAGAATTAATTGTATTCGCGTCACTTCCCTTTTGAATATGCATCCCGACTGGAGTTCAAAATGCAGGCTCAGAGAAGGAAAATCCGGAATGTGCTAATAAAAAGTAATGTGTATATAATAAGCATTTTTTAAAAAGCAGGATTTTCATATAATTCAAATGCAGGAAGTAGCGCTGAAATACATTTGTCATATGAATTACATTTGTCATATGCATTACATTTGAATTATATGAAAATCCTGCTTTTTAAAAAAATGCTTATTATATACCTACAGATACCATCCACGGTTAGCAGTACTTGACCAGTTTTAACAACTGCCCATAATTAGTATGCATTTGACTGTGCTATGACAAATGCATTTCAGCGCTACTTCCTGCATTTGAATTATATGAAAATCCTGCTTTTTAAAAAATGCTTATTATATAGCTGCCACCATCTATATTACACTCTGTAAATTAGGGGCGTCGAACTCATTTGTTATGAGGGCTGGATCTGACATAAATGAGACCTTGTTGGGCCGGGCCACACGTGTCATAAAATGTAATGCCAGGTAGCAGAGATAGAAACTTTATAAAGGACACAAACACAAAGATTTTTTTTAACTTAAAATAAAACCATGCTTAAAACATTAGCTCTGTGAGCTTCAAACCTACTTTTGATTTATTGACATTCACCACAGAAATCTCATGCTCAGAGTTCTGAGTCTAGGACCCAGGTTAAAACATGAAATGGCTGAGTGATTAAGAGAGTCTGGCAAAGCGAGCTATGATGCAGCAGCAGAACTGGAAGCAGGAGACGGCCATCCACTGCAGGCCTGATGGAAGCCCTCTGGGGGCCTGATCCGGCCCCTAGGCCGCATCTTTGACACCCCTGCTGTAAATGCTTCTGGACTTTAAAAAGATGTCACAGGACAGTCGTTTTGCCTGTCTCCTCACGGAATTGTGGTCAAAATGGAGTTGGGGAGGGGGGGAAAGTCTGTGGAACTGTGTAAGAAGGAAGTAAAGGAGCAGCATTACCACAGACATGGAAAGTGAGGACACTGGTAGTTCCGGCAATCCCAGATTTATTATTTTATTTATTTATGTATTTTTGAGATTTTCATTCCACCCGCCCCAAACTGGGCTCTCAGGGCAGATCACAAGAAGCCGAGTCCAAGACTTGTTACAATAAAATCACATTAAAATCAGCTGAGACAATAAACAATAAAAATCCATTCAGGCAGCAAGAGTTTTGTATCTGTTAGAGCCACCGGTGGAATCAAAACACTCTTGAGAGTCCCTTGGACTGCAAGGAGATCCAATCAGTCAATCCTCAAAGAAATCAACCCTGACTGTTCCCTGGAAGGCCAGATAATGAAACTGAAGCT
>NW_015162012.1:256167-265809 GCF_001447785.1 Gekko japonicus | reverse complement strand
CCCCCCCAATAGCTAGCAATCCAAAACAGTCCAGTGGAGCCTGAGCAGTTGGTGTTGCCTTCTGACACACTTCCGGTGATGTCAGGGGTGTGTGGCATAGGCAAATAAGTTATGCTAATAAGTTATGCTAATGATCTCCTGCACCTCTTTTTCGACGAAATGACCCCTGCTGATTTGTCTTACCTGCTAGCCCTGCCCTCTGTGACCGCTTCCCCCCATGGTTCGTTACCACTGATTCTAGAGTTATTATGGGAAGTGAAATCTCTCTTTTTCCCCTGAAATTGACCCTTTTAAATATAGCCATTGATTCAACTGATTCCCTCTCTTTTTCTGTTTCAAACAAATTTTCTTAATTTCTTTTTAGTTTCTCTTTGCCGAGAGCATCACATCACACTCGGAACTGATTTGACTCTAAAGTCCTAAAGAAGAAAAGAAAGAGATTGTTGGTTTCAGGGAGAAACTGGGTAATGAGGAATTAAGAGCATTTCTCTTAATAGCACTGAATCTCACTTAAAGGCACAGTGTACCAAAAAAAAGTTGAAATCTACTGCATTCGTGTCTCTGCGCGCTGGTGTCCATCAAAGGATGCTGAGCTGTATTGATCCAGATCAGTATGCATATGTGTGTGTTCTCTCATGGCCTCATGGGAATTATTTTGGTCTGTAGTTCAAATAGCTTCTTCAAACAAAGGTGTATGGCCCACCCATGAACCTAGGTGATGAATTGTGCAATCATTTCTTGGGAGCACAAGAGACGCCAGCAACCAGGCAGGCTCAACAACCAAGCGATGTATCCATTGTGGGTACTTTAAAGAATACATTGGCTACTCAGGTGCAAAAAAAAAAAAAGTGTTGGGATTCTGAGATTCAAGATCAATGGTCGTATTGCAAACACAAGAGCCACATTAGTAAAAGAAAAATATCTTTACTACAAAACAAAATAAAACATGGGTAAGGTACTCTGGATAAAATAAATAAAATAAAAGGTTACATACTTGCAGTTACTTTCAGTACTAAATGCTAACAGCTACATCTTTCTAACTGTGTTGGCTTCTAGAGAAGCGCTTCCTCTCTGCTTCACACAAAGGGCCATAAACCTTAGGAATACATGAATGCTAGATCAAAGCATTTCTACAAACAAGATGTTAGTTGACCAATACAAAGGTTACAGGTCACTTCATTAGGGTAAAACAACTCCCACAAACTTTCCCGCTGTAGAATACATTATGTAACGCAACATCCTGTTTCCTAACAAACAACACTTAACTCTGTAATGACTGAAGTGCAAGCAACTTGAAACTCCAACAAAAAGTAAACTGCAAGTGATTCTGTGCTGGACAACCACGACCCTGAAGCATATGCGCCTTCGTTTCTGGCATTGGAGAAGATTCGATTTGCTGACTCCACAGGCACAGAAATGGCCGCAAGCCGCAACCTATAACTCACTTATTTTTAAAAGGCACAACCCAGCCATGACCCTGTAGCACAGATCACTGCAGCGCATAAGCAAAGTTGCTTGGCACAGCTTTCGAAGCAAACTTTCAATGACAACCCAGTAAGGAGTTGGTTCAAGGTAAGCCAGGAGTTTCATCAAAGTAAAGATGGCTGGCTATCATAATGTCAGGATCCACAGCAAAACAACGAAGTACACACTTCCAGGAAGGTTTTACTTTTATTGAAAAGCCATAGATGCAGTAACATGAACACTGTTAGGAATGGCGGGTTACCTATGCGCATAATAGGATATAGGGCATTCGTATACATCCCCCCCACGTAGTACCCAATTAGACGGGTTCCCACGCGCGGGCATTTGGCTGAGAACTAACGGCTGCAGAAGTAGGGTAGGTGAGAAGCTTCCCACGAATACTAGACACATCAACTCCTCCAGTGGCCTTGAGAGATATGCATTGCAGCGAAGAGGCAATTAAGCGCAAGGGAAGGAATGCACAGTCAAGAGAAACAGACACCATACTTTTGGCAGCTTAGCTGACACATATTCGCCTTGAAGCTCCAGGCATCTCTGCCTGTTTCAGCAACACCACAAAGAAAAGATCAATATTGACTTATTGCCCAGCTTAATGATACAACCCACACATTTTGCATAGTTATGGAAACATTGCTTTTCTATTTATGTCGTGAGCCTGATGAAGAATGAGCTCAAACTACTTAGTGTTTTATTATAAAATGAGACCACTGAAAGCCGTGTTCATTTTCTCCCCACCCACCCTTTCTTCTTCACTGTAAAATATCCCTAGCTTCTCTGGATGAGCATTACACAAAAGCAGAGGCCTTTTCACCTGGGACAGAGACACGCTTTCCAATGGAAATTAGCCTTTCAGGTTTCACAGCACACACTGGCCCCCTGTTGGTCGTATTTCATGTGCTGGAGTATTGAACATTGATGGTGCTTCCAGATGTGAGCTTTCCTTCGTCATCGCACTGGTGCTGAATCAGCACACCCAAAAGAAGCAGTCCACATGGAGCTGATTGTTAAGTCGCTCGCTTAACAAAGCGGTCGGAGAGTGATTCAGCAAGAACACATCTTTATTCTTCCACTCGAACACAACTCCAACACGGATCAACCTTTGATAGCCCGAACAGCCTTTACAGTGCAGCTGTCCTGCTTTTAAACATTCCCGGCTAATGTAGCCACACCCACTGTACAAATACCAACCAATAAGGTTGTTCACATAAGGACCAATCACGGATGTTCCCGCTCAGCGAGCTTGCTAGAAGGTGATTGGTTAGGTGCTTCCTGGGCTAGTAACACAATTGGATGGATTTGGATCCTAGCCCAGGACGAAGCTTTACATTACACTTCATTTAGATGTTTCACAACATATCATGCATTCAAGGCAGCTTTGAATACACGACACTGATCTTCCCCGTGACCACACTCTATACAAACCCAAGTGTCTTCCTCTAAGACACCAGGGACTGAATCAGGGAACTTTGCTATACAAAACATGACTTCTACCAATGAACTAAATGAACTGAAGTGCACGGACTCTAATCCGGGAGAACTGGGTTTGATTCCCCACTCCTCCACATACAGCTGCTGGATGACCTTGGACAACCCATAGTTCTGTCAGAGCTGTTTTCTCAAGGACAGTTCTAGAAAGAGCTCTCTCAGCCCCGCCTACCTCACAGGGTGTCTGTTGTAGGGAGGGGAAGGGAAAGGAGATTGTAAACTGCTCTGAGACTCCTTTGGGTAGTGAAGGGCAGGGTATAAATCCAATCTCCTCCTCCTCCTCTTCTTCTGGAGTGCAGGGTTTGTCTCAGGGGTTAACCCCGACCTCTGTTTTCAATACCAGGGTTCAGCTTGGAATAGGGATGGCATAGGAGAGAACACCTCTGAGAGGCTGCAGAGTGCATTTGTCTGACTACTGATCAGGAAGAGAGAGAGAGAGAGAAAGCTTCCAGATTAGAAGGTGGTAGTTCCAAAGCAGATGTGAACATCTGCTTCTTTTTCTCTAAAAATTCAGCATGAGGAAGAGGTAAGAAAAAAACCCCTGACATATTTGGTCCATAAAACAGAAGAGGAACAGGAAGGAGAGGAGGAGGAGATTGGATTTATACCCTGCCCTTCATGTGTGTCATAAAATGTAATGCCAGGTAGCAGAGATATAAACTTTATAAAGGAAACAAACACAAAGAGGGTTTTTTCTTAACTTTAAATAAAAACATGCTTAAAACATGAGCACTCTTGCAATATTTTGTTTATTTAACAGTGTCTGATAACTGACACCTCTTGCTCTAAATGACTGCATCAAAACGTCTGTGCTGTTGCAATCTTGAGTATGCTGTTCAGGTGTGTATCTGTAAGCTGCAAACCTACGATGATGCAGCAGCAGCAGAACTGGAAGAAGAAGCAGAAGACAGTCAGTTCCACTGCGGGCCTGAGAGAAGCCCGCCAGGGGGCCTAATCCGGCCCCCGGGCCACATGTTTGACACCCCTGCTCTATGGCATTATACCCTCCTGAGGTCTCTCCCCAACCTCATCCCCCCCTCCCCAGGACCCACCCACCTAATCTCCAGGAACTTCCCAACCAGGAGTTGGCAACCTTTTGAGGCCCATTCCCAGCAAAGTGCTTTTAGCATCAGAACAAAGTTTGAGTCCAGTGGCACCTTTAAGTCCATCAAAGTTTTATACCGGGTAGATGCTTTCGTGTGCAGGCGCGCTTCTTCAGATACACTGAAACAGAGTCACCAACCATTACATATAGGTAGCAGGTGAAGAAGATGTTGCCCGGAAGGGCCAACTAGAGCTAAGATTGAATTAAGGCAATTGGTAAGACCTGTGAATAGCAGCAAATATAGCTAAAGTTAGATTAAGTAGAGTTACCAGATGTCCTCTTCTTCTTCTTTTTGTGGGGGGGTCTGTCCTCTTTTGGAGCTGCGGTGGGTCAAGTGGTTAAGACGTGGAACTGCAGGCTGTGGAAGGTTGGTAGTTCAGCAGTTCGAGACCCGAGTGTGCCGCATGACGGAGTGAGCTCCCGTCTCTAGTTCCAGCTCCTGCCAACCTAGCAGTTCGAAAGCAAGAAATTGCAAGTAGATAAATAGGTACCACTTCACTGGGAAGGTAACAGCGTTCCGTGCGCCTGGGTATTTAGTCATGCTGGCCACATGACCACGGAAACGTCTTCGGACAGCACTGGCTCTTCAGCTTTGAAACAGAGATGAGCTCCGCATCCCTAGAGTCGGATTCGACTGGCTTTCGAGCAAGGGAACCTTTACCTTTACCTGTCCTCTTTTGGGCTCTTTTTAAAAAAATAGATGAAAACCTCCTCTTTTGGGGTTGGAAGGTTAGGAATATTCCAAGTTAGTAGCAATTATCCCAGATGCAATAGTCAGGGTATTTAAAATGAGATTTGTCGCAGTGACCATTTGTTTGAAGTAGTCAGTCTGGAAATATGTCCTCTTTTTCGCTTTTCAAAATATGGTAACCCTCGACTCAGGCAATTGGTAAAACCTGTGAATAGCAGCAGATTAGCCTACAACATGATAAAAGTTTACAAACAGAACAGCATTGTTTTCAAACACACTAAATAACACACTTTCAGTCCATTCCAATGTACTTTGCTGACATACCAGTCCTAAACCTTGTGTGTTCAGGGGAGGGTGGTTTATAAATTCAAATTATATATCTATAAATAAAACCTGGTGGCTCCTTTGGAGGGTAGACTCTATGGTACTATACCTTCCTGAGGTCTCTCCCGAACCCCTTTCCTCCACAGGACCCACCCACCAAGGCTGATTCTGCATTGGCTTTTCCCTCCGTTGTTTTACTAAACGTTGGAACAGAAATTCTGCTCTGCATTGCATGCTCCTTTCACTTCCTTTGATCATCTGATTTTATGGTAGCCTCCACACTCCATGCTGCTTTTGCTTCCTTTGATCATCAGGTTTTTATGGTACCTTCTACCAATGCTCCCTCTAAGCTGTGGAGTCTTGTGAGCAAAAATTCTACTTTGTGAGCTACTGGCATTAAAGTTGTGAGCCAGCGATTTGGCTGCTGCATCAATTAGTCTGCTCTGGAGCCCTCCTCCCTGAGCTAAGACAAAAATGTGTGAGCTGGAGGCTAAAAAACTGTGAGCTGGCTCACACTAACTCAGCTTAGAGGGAACACTGCCTTCTACATAGATTTATGGCCATTTTATGGCCATGCAGGGGTAACTTTGCAGTCAGTACAGCGTGTTGCCCCGAGGTATCTGAATGGGGTTTTGAGCCGCACTTTTCCCTCCCAGTTGAGAAAATGCAGAGTGAATGCTAAATGTAGAATTGCCCCAAATCTCCACTAAATAATGTAGTTTCGATGCACTTTGCAACTGGGGTCTTTTCTACATTTACTTCAACTCTGGATTTTCTCAGTGTTCAAGTTGAGGCAACTTTAAGTCCAGGGCAAAATAGCATCCGAATAACCCCCAAGGCAACAGCAGGCTGAAACCGGGTTGATCACTGAAGGAGGGTAATGTAATGCAGAATGGGGGGGGGGGGGACAGGCCCATAGCGAGAGTGGCGCCTTGGGGCCTGCCCCCCCGACTTCCTGCCAAAGCCCCCCCTTCCATCCAGCCCTCACCCCCCCAGCTCTCTGGGCCACCCAGCGGATTCCCCACCGTCTCCCCTTCCCCAAGCGTGGCTTGCTTCCCTGCATAGGCAGGCAGAGTGCGAATGCTGCAAAAGTGAGTTTTAAAATTTTTTATTTTGGTTTGTGACATTCGTGCCCCCTGACTTATTTAAAGCCCCCTCCCCAATTATAAAATCCTGGCTACAGGCCTGGGGGGAGACCCGGAATAAAACGAAGGTTGAACTCGATTTTAGTGCAGAATTGCTCAGAGGACACAGCGGTGAACATGGATTAAAAGGAGAGTGCGGAAAGGGCCCCAGCTGAGAAAATGTGGAGCCAGTGCTAGGTGCAAACATACTGTACAAACTGCATGAAAATGGAAAGTATGGCTCTTTGGACCAGGCTTTTAAAACAAGACTCTAAGCTCTCATGACACATTGTTTGACTTGTAAGAAAATGGAATACAGCACCTTTAGACTAGACCAGTGATGGCGAACCTTTTAGAGACCGAGTGCCCAAACTGCGACCCAAGACCCACGTATTTATCGCAAAGTGCCAACACGGCAATTAAACCTGAGGTTTTACTTTAGAAAAAACAACTCATACATTAACTTAAGATGATCCAGACAAAGTAAGGAAAGCAATCCCAAATGCTTTCATTTACTTAAAATTATTTGGCAGAGAATTCGACACTTTAATGATGGTCTGGGCCTGGCTGGGGCGATGGCACGCGTGCCCACAGAGAGGGCTCTGAGTGCCACCTCTGGCACCCGTGCCATAGGTTCGCCACCACTGGACTAGACTATATGGAGCTCTATCTGTTTGTATGTATAAAGTAATATATGTATATGCAGACTATATGTACACGCCTATCCTGTTGTTAACCTTGTTGTAAATGTAAAATGAATAAAACCAATTTGAAGGGGGGAGGGGGAGTCTCCAGTAATTGCACAGAAAATCTTACAGATGAATTATGGGACGAGTTTTGGAACGCTAACAGTTTTAAGAATAAAACTATTTCTATAAATCTCCAGAACCTAAAATTATTGACCAGGTGGTATGCAACACCTCGCAAACTCTCTTTGATATCAGCAGAGAGTTCCTCACAGTGTGGGAAAGGATGTCAGCAAACGGGAGATTATGCCCACTGCTGGTGGCAGTGTGTAAAGATTAAGAATTTTTGGCTAGAAATACTAAACATAATTCAAAGTGTTACCTCTGTGCCAGAAACCCTATTTTTAAATACATGTCCTCTTGAATCGAAATCTAGACTGCACAAAGCTACGATAGAAGTCATGTTGGATGCTGCTTACAGCTTATTGGAAGGACTATAGAGCACCAAATACTGAAGTGTGGTACAGAAAACTATGGAATCACTACCTAATGGATGCAGCAACAAACAAACGGAATTATTTGTCGCAACACCCCACACAAGATGTTTTTACGGGAAAATGGTTCCTGGTATTAGAATACATACCAGAACAGCAATTCCTTTCCTCTGAGTGGTCCCAATTACATAAATGGATTTGAAGTTCTATTCAGTTGATATTCTTATTAAGTTTCTCTTTTTATTATCTATGCATGCAAGTTAATCAGTTAAATACATTTGAATTGTTATATGTTCTATATAACTTGAAGATACACAGTTACCTGAAATGTTTACAGTTGCTTTTGGAAATCACATACTTGAGTAGATATTCATATTACTTTGTTGCGAAAGTTCAGTTTCTGCTTAAATGTTTTGTTTTGGATGAGCATCTCTAAAAATTCAAACGACCCATTTGTATTTGAGCAAGTGGTTAAGTGGCTCAAGTGGTTAAGACACTGAACTGCGTGCTGTGGAAGGTCGGTAGTTCAGCAGTTCAAGACCCGGGTGCCGCCTGATGGAGTGAGCTCCCGTCTCTAGATCCAGCTCCTGCCAACCTAGCAGTTCGAAAGCAAGAAATTGCAAGTAGATAAATAGGGTACCACTTCTGTGGGAAGGTAACAGCGTTCCGTGCGCCTTGGTGTTTAGTCATGCCGGCCACATGACCACGGAAACGTCTTCGGACAGCGCTGGCTCTTCGGCTTTGAAATGGAGATGAGCACCGCAACCCTAGAGTCGGATTTGACTGGCTTTCGAGCAAGGGAACCTTTACCTTTACCTAGACTTCTTCAGATACATTGAAACAGTTTCCCTCAAGCCTTAAAAATAGGTAGAGAGAGGGTGGGGGGTAGCTGCTGGGAAAGGCAGGGCAAGATGTAGAGTCAAGATTTATCAGTAACTGGGCGATAAGTATAGCTGACATTGGATTAAAGTAACTGTATGCTAATTTGCTGCCATTCACAGGTTATAACAACAGCTTTAATCCAATTTCAGCTATACTTATTGCCCGGTTACTTATGCATCTTGACTCTAACTAGCCCTTCCTGGCAAATAACGCCCCCCCGCCGCCCCTATGTCAGGCTTGCGAAAAACTGTTTCACTGTATCTGAATAAGTGTGCCTGCATGCGAAAGCTTATACCCCGAACGTCTTCGGACAGTGCTGTCTCTTTGGCTTTGAAACTGAGATGAGCACCGCAACCCCAGAGTCTCGACTGGCTTTCAAGCAAGGGAACCTTTACTTTATGTCCTTTATATGGAGCTGCGGTGGCTCAAGTGGTTAAGACGCTGAACTGCAGGCTGTGGAAGGTCAGTAGTTCAGCAGTTCAAGACCCGGGTGCCGCATGATGGACTGAGCTCCCGTCTCTAGTTCCAGCTCCTGCCAACCTAGCTGTTGGAAAGCAAGAAATTGCAAGTAGAGAAATAGGGACCACTTCGGTGGGAAGGTAACAGCGTTCCATGCGCCTTGGTGTTTAGTCATGCCAGCCACATGACCACGGAGAAGTCTTCGGACAGCGCTGGCTCTTCGGCTTGGAAACGGAGATGAGCACCGCAACCCTGGAGTCGGACTCGACTGGCTTTCGAGCAAGGGAGACCTTTACCTTTTCCACTTAAATAAAACAGGAAAATTAAAAAATAAATAAAAAGGACGCGCTGTTAATTCACTTTGCAACCGGATCTTCACTTTCCGCGTGATTGACAAATGCCCAAAAGCGCCGGCAAGAATTCGGGAAATGTACCGGCCGCTCCTCCTCCAGAAAGACCTAATCTCACCCTCCCCATTTCCACCGACAGGGGATGCCTCCCCCCCTCCCCCTTTGGCGTAAGGAAGGCGGGAACTGCGAGCGAGGCGCGCTCGCCTCCCCTCCGCCGGGCAGCCGCCTTCGCCGTGCTGCTGCTGCTGCTGCAGTTGGGGGGCGCGTGGTGGCGGCGGGCGGCGCTTCGCCCGAGCCGTCGTCGACGACTCCGCAGTTCGCCGCCGAGGAGGCAAGCGGCGGAGGAGCGACCCTTTCCGGAGCCCCGGAGAGGCGCGCTTCGCCTGAGGCACCCCCGCGGCGCCGGCGGCGGCTTCCCGATGCTCCGTGGCGTGGGGGAGCGCTGAGGAGGGAGCCGCAATGTGAAGCGCGCCAGGGAGGAGCCCGCCTGCCTGGCCGGCCACGAGGCTGAAGCGGTCGGCGGGGGGGCGGCGGGCGCCCCCCCCCCCCCGGGGGCG
>NW_015162012.1:246553-255447 GCF_001447785.1 Gekko japonicus | reverse complement strand
TAAGCACTTTTCAAATTGGGCTTGGCTGCGTTTGACACGGGACCCGGCAAGGAACCGAAAGGATGCACGCTCCGTGGGATGGGGCACCCTCCGTGGGTGCGTGCCATCGCCCTCTGCTCTCTCTCTCTCTCTCCACCTTCCCTCCCGGTTTTGGGAGCTCAGGGGTGGCGGCGTGCAGCCTCCTCGGCTTTTTCCCTCATCCCGACAGCGACCCTGCGAGGTAGGCTAGGCGGGCGGAAGGACTGGCCCAAGGTCACGGTAAGTTTCGCGGCAAGGCGGGATTCGAACCTGGGTCTCCTAGGAAGATTCATCCCGACAGCGACCCTGCGAGGTAGGCCAGGCTAGGTGGGCGGAAGGGCTGGCCCAAGGTCACCCGGTAAGTTTCGCGGCAAAGCAGGATTCGAACCTGGGTCTCCTAGGAAGACCCCTCGAAAGGCAGGGAGGTCTTGTTCCGTCTTGCTGAATGAAGGGCCAGGGAGATGCTGCTGCTGCTGTACTTAAAAAGCAACCCCGGGTGGAGGGATAGGATCGGTTGTGCAGTCTCAGACTAGTATATTGGGGGGGTGTTCTCTTGGGAAATATTAATCGCTTGCATCCCTCTTTTTACTCACGAGTTTTAGCTGCTGTTCCCTGCTGTTCTCTTGGGAAATATTAATCGCTTGCATCCCTCTTTTTACTCACGAGTTGCCGGTCCCTACACATGAACCTCGAACCAGGTCTCTGAGTCTTATTTTGTCATTGATCCGGCACCTTTTAAAAGTGTGCACAATACCTTTATCTCCATCACAGACCTGGTGAGTAGCTTCCTGCTTTCTAAAAGGGAAACTGAGGCTGAAGAGATTCCAGAAGAGTAGCCTCCGTTGCAGCAGACCAGCGGGGGGGGGGGGGGGGCAGTTAAAAAAGGCAGCTTGAAGGAAGCCTCTCTTCCCACCGAGGGTGAATCTCTTTTCTTTGTCCCACTGTTGCCCCTGGTCAAATAGGTTGTCCTGTTCTTTAAAAAAAGCACATGGGAACACATACGCTGTGAACCATGATCCTTTCTAAAAACCACCTTCATACCTCGGACGGGGGAGAAAACTAGGCTGTCTCAGTTTCGAGAGTCTTTCGGCTTAACCTGGCCGTAGCTCTTGGGAGCTTATGCCGCAATATGTTTAGTCTCCTAAAAATACTGTTAGTTTTTCGTGAGGGTGAACAGTTGCTGAAGCGATTCCGTGGGACTTGAACCTTGGACTTAAGAGTTCACTGTATCACAATGATTCTTATTTGGTTTTCCAGTCATTGCCTCTGACTTCGCCGCATACCTAGATATATGGAGGGAGAGAGAGAGATTGTTGCATGGGTTTTTTGAAAACCTCACCCTTAACCTAAATTATCAATGCATTTCTGTGGTTAGAAGTATCGCAGTAAGTTAAAGAAGGCAGCCCTTCAAATGATTTATTCTTGAGCAGACCGTGAACTTCAATCGGAATATTCTGAATTAACCATAGTGCTGCTGTGTCTGCCATAGTCGATTTCTGCTCTGAATGCCGGATAAGGATTAAAGTCTGCAGGTGCATATGCATTAGAAAGGAGATGTGTAGATACAGAGTTAAATTTTAACCACAGAAGAGGCTGAATACTAGAGATGCTAATGTGAGGGGAGGGGGAAGGAATGATATACAGTTTTTACCCTTCCTGTGGATTTACGTCTGGGGAATTTATGGTGTAGGACTGCTGATGAAGTATTTGCTTCTAAATAACACTATACGATGCAGTCCTTTAGCTACTAGCATTCTGTAAATAAGAAAGAGAACGGGGGATTCTATGGAGAGAATTTGCGCACAAGTTTGGCTACGGTGTGTTGAACTTCATTTGGATTTTTGGAGATTGGGTGGGTTTCTTTTTAAAATAAAGGCTATCGTTCCGTTCCCTGTCATGAGGCAGTTTTGATCAGATTGAATGAACGATTAATGAGCAACATGGTATGGGCAGCCAAAAAGTGGAAATGTACCGGTGGTTGTTTGCTGTGGAGTCTGCTGTGATTTGGGGAGATTCGTTTCTTTTTGTATGTATCCAGATCACACAAACCCCGCTGTGTGGTTTTTCTTCCCTACAAGTGTAAAATTAATAGTTTAAAGCTGTTGTACAGGGCTTGTTTCGAATTCCTGGTTACATGAATACTGTGACGGTCTTCTTCCCCCAACCCCAACACGTAAGACCCTCCCCCTAGTCAATGTGATCACTTTATAAATAACATTCCTTGTATGAATGTCTGATTATCCAAATACCCTGGATACCCTTAAGCGTTACATTGATTTCCCCCCCCCTTCCCTAGTGATTTACAGGGGTTCACATGGCAGGTCTCTGACTTATCCTGTGTCTACAGACTGCTTAGGATGACGTAAATTGTCATTCCCATCTTAGAGACAGAGAACTGAGGCCGAGAAGTAGCAACCTGTACAAGGATTGCAAAAATAAATCAGTAGCTGAGCTGTAGTTTGAAGGGAATCTCTGAAGTTTAAGACTTGTGCTGGTCCACATTAATTTATTTCTCCTTGTAGACGTAATACTGTTGACTATGAAAAGGTACAGACGGAAAATTGAAAATGTCCTCAATGATCTCTCCCCAGGGACTGTGGATTGACAGACTGATTCCTTTTGAAGTGGAGGAAGCGATCCCTGCCCCCCCCTGGGATGCCATAGGTGATGCCCAGCTCTACTGCGATGGCCATTGGGGCTCTTTCTAGCTCCCTCCTCGTGACCTGCTGCCTGATGGTTGCTCTCTGTAGCTCCACTGCCCCTTTCCAAAAACTGGCCAAGGCTCAAGACAAGCAAGAGATCAAGATGAGCCAAGAAAAGAGGGACCACGCATCAGCCCGGGAGAACCAGAACCAGACAGGACCGGGGAAAACAAGTGAAATCGGCAGGAATGGTAGAGAGGAGGGTACCAGAGACTGGAAGAACAAGAGCAGCAGAAATTATTCTAATAAGGAATTTTGGACTAAACAAAAACAAGCCGTGAGTAGCCAGGCAACCAGCGTTAAATTTGGGAGCCTCCAAGCCCGAGAGCAGATGGATGGTGTTCAAGAGGAGCTTCCGGTTGCGGAAGAATCCTCCTTTTTGGATGCCGTTGCGAGTACGACCCCGGAACCTCCGGAGGAGTACGCTTATCCGGACTACCGTGGGAAAGGCTGTGTGGATGAGAGTGGCTTCGTATATGCTATCGGGGAGAAGTTTACACCGGGTCCCTCTGCTTGCCCTTGCCTTTGCACGGAAGAGGGCCCGCTGTGCATTCAGCCCGAGTGCCCTAGGCTCCACCCCCGATGCATTCACGTGGACACTAGTCAGTGCTGCCCGCAGTGCAAGGAGAGGAAGAACTACTGCGAGTTCCGGGGGAAAACCTATCAGACCCTGGAAGAGTTCATGGTAAGGCAATGGTGGTGGGGATAGGGAGGCTGGTTGTTCATGAGGGGCCGTAGCTCAGTGGTAGAGTATCTGCTCGCCGCGTGGAAGGTCCCAGGTTCAATCCCCAGCAGCACCAGTTGAAAAGACCAGGTAGTGGGTAAACTGGAAGACTTCCGCCTGAGACCCTGGAGAGCTGCTGCCAGTCTGAGTAGACAATACTGACCTTGATGGACCAAGGATCAGGAAGCAGTTTTTCTCCAGGCCAGTTTGGTTTGAGATCTTGGAGGTTTTTGTCATCTTCTGGGTGTGAAACAGCGGTCACTGGGTGTGTGTGTGTGGGGGAGGTATTTGTGAATTTCCTGCATTGTGCAGGGGGTTGGACTAGATGACCCTGGAGTTCCCTTCCAACTCTTATGATTCAGTGTAAGGCAGCTTCATGTGCTGATCAATGTTCCCTCTAAGCTGTGGAGTCTTGTGAGCAAAAAATCTACTTTGTGAGTTATGGGCATTAAAGTTGTGAGTGAGCGATTTGACTACTGCACATATTAGTTTGCTCTGGAGCCATCCTTCCTGAGCTAAGACGAAAATGTGTGAGCTAGAGGCTAAAAAACTGTGAGGTAGCTCACACTAACTCAGCTTAGAGGGAATACTGGTGCTGATGTGTGGGAATCTCCCTTTAGTTGGCTTTTCTCAACAAACGGGGGGGGGGATTATTTCACATCCTTCCTTACCTACAGTCCTGAAAAACCATGGCCATTCTGTGAAGTAAAATAATAGAACAAGGAGAATTTTTAAATACATTGTTCAGAACCCAACAGTGCAATTAAACCATTTGATAGTAATAAATTGTGGATATTCATTTCATTTTCAGAATGTGACTTTATTGTCCCTGTATTGTATGAATGTCAGGAGCTGGGCTTAGGGGTCTACTTAGTGTTAACTATAAAGAAGTGAAAGGAATCTCTTTTTTGTGGAGTGGCTGTGTACGTAGTGTCCTTTTCCTTTCCCTTCAAGTGGAAATGTCAGTGTTACATAATAATCTCTCTGTCAGAGTGATTATGGGCCTATGGTATAATACTGTTGGGGGGCATGATACAGTGAGTTTAATCAGGGTCAGCATTTCTGTCTGGTAAAACTCTCTCTCTAATGAGGCAACGTTTTCATTATCCTGGAAAATGTAATTTGTACTTTCCGGAACACTGGAATGATTTGGACTTCGGGCTTACTCAGACAGCTGTTTCTAGGCAAAACCTTTTGGGCGCATGTTTATGTATGGCCAGTAGTTTGTCTGGGTATAGATAAATACATTTCATTCCAGTTTTATTGATGGGGGTCGTGTGCATGTGAGGTTCTTGCAGAGCACCTCCGAAACTGAGATGACATGTGATGTATGCATGCGACTGTTGTGTCACCTGACATTTTTTATAAAAAAATCAAAAGCCATTTCTGGGAGGTACGGCCTTATGTGGAGGGAAGGGCGGATTTAACCTTTTCCTCCCAACTGGTTTTCTGCTTAAATTCGGGAAGGGAATGGTCTCGAGCTATCTTTTTATCCGCAACGTTGCGAAACAGTGGGAAAGTAGCTGGAGAGGAAGTGGTCAGGTAGCTCCTTTCTGTGGTCCTCTGTTAAACACTGCGACTTCTGCATCTCCTTGTGGTTTAACAGGAAGGAAGACCGAGACAAATTTACACCTAATTGCATGTCCTGAGTAGTTCCAGCTTAAGCGATTGTCCTAAGGAAACCTCAAGTCTTCGCAAATGAACTCTTGAGGCCAGAGCAAAAGTTATATATGCTCTTTAACTAGATTTCTGGCAGCCGGCTCGATCTCTGGGTTGGTATTACGCCTGACAAGAGCTGTGCTTAACAAAGAGCCAGTGAGAAGGGGGATTCCAGAAGTTAGTTTTGGAGTGCCCCTGGGGTTGCGTTAGCTGCAGTTACCAGGATGTAATGCCAATTAGGGCAAAAAGAGAAGGGGGCACTCATGCCAGGGAGAGGTGTGCAGTCCGTGGGGTGCTCTGTGTCCCTTAACCGAGGGCGTTTCCGCTCTTTTGTTTTACTCCTGATTTTCTTGGCAGTCGACCCACAAACATTGTAATCGGTTTGAGCACAGTTCTTCTGCATGCCTGTCTGCATTTTCACAGTTGTAGAGTCAGTTTATTTTCTTCCACACATGCTTTAAATAATCAGGATTATCGAGGGAGGGGGGGTGTCGTCAGCAAAGCACACGTAGACCTTTTTTTTTTTTTTGCACAAGCTTTTATCAATATGATTGATATCGTGACTGCATTTTTAAAAGACACTAAAATATCAATATTACATTTTATTTATTTATTTAGATTTGTGCAGGCTCAGGGCGGCTAACGTCATAAAAACACAATACAATAAATATAAAGTATCTAAAACAATTCATTAAAACTAACTTACATCATATAAAGTGCTAGTGACTAACTTATAGTATTAAAGATGGTAACTTATGGTATTAAAGGTAAAGGTTCCCTTGCTCGAAAGCCAGTCGAATCCGACTCTAGGGTTGCGGTGCTCATCTCCGTTTCCAAGCCGAAGAGCCAGCGCTGTCCGGAGACGTTTCCGTGGTCATGTGGCTGGCATGACTAAACACCAAGGCGCACGGAACGCTGTTACGGTATTAAAGAGAGTTCCTATATAGACATTCAGCTTGATGGCCATTCTCAGTTTTGACCGATGGGCACAGGCTGCCAGTAATAGACCAGGCGCCAGGTTTCCATTATCAACAAGTTGTTAAAGTTGTTATTCAAAGATGTTAATACTGACCATGATGGAAGTGGTGGTGATGGTGATAATGGTGGTGATGGTAATGGTGGTGGCGGCTCCTAATTGAAAGCCTGGCGGAAGAGCTCCGTCTTGCAGGCCCTGCGGAACTGTACAAAGTCCCACAGGGCCCTGCTCTCCCCCGGGAGCTCATTCCACCAGTATGGAGCCACCACCGAGAAAGCTCTGGCATCCTTGGGACCTTGGAAGGGCCAATCCGTTCTGTGACCCTGACCGAAGTGCTCTCTGGGATATATATGGGGAAAGGCGGTCCCTCAGGTATGTCGGACCCTGGCAGTACAGGGCTTTACAGGTAAGAACCAGCACCTTGAAGCGAATCCGGTATGCTATTGGCAGCCAGTGCAATGCCTTCAGGACATTTGATAAGTTTAAGCAGTTTCTCTGAATCCCCAGCTTTCTCTTAAAAAAAAAAAAAAGTAAATTGCTAGTCACTTCCCTTGCAGAGATGTAAAGCAAAATTGTTATTCAAAGATGTTAATACTGACCATGATGGAAGTGGTGGTGATGGTGATAATGGTGGTGATGGTAATGGTGGCAGCGGCTCCTAATTGAAAGCCTGGCGGAAGAGCTCCGTCTTGCAGGCCCTGCGGAACTGTACAAAGTCCCACAGGGCCCTGCTCTCCCCCGGGAGCTCATTCCACCAGTATGGAGCCACCACCGAGAAAGCTCTGGCATCCTTGGGACCTTGGAAGGGCCAATCCGTTCTGTGACCCTGACCGAAGTGCTCTCTGGGATATATATGGGGAAAGGCGGTCCCTCAGGTATGTCGGACCCTGGCAGTACAGGGCTTTACAGGTAAGAACCAGCACCTTGAAGCGAATCCGGTATGCTATTGGCAGCCAGTGCAATGCCTTCAGGACATTTGATAAGTTTAAGCAGTTTCTCTGAATCCCCAGCTTTCTCTCTCTTTTTTTTTTTTAAAAGTAAATTGCTAGTCACTTCCCTTGCAGAGATGTAAAGCAAAAGACATAACTCCACAAGGGAAAGGGATAGACTTCTTTAGGATGAAAGTTGGGAATTCAGAGAACCTGCTACACCTGTTGTTACAATGCTCTAGCAATATATCAATAAGATTCAATAAGAATCAATATTTTAGTACTTAAAATGAAACCACTCATCTTCAGGGCAGGAGGGGGAAGAGAGGGAGTGGTTTGACGATGACAACAGTCCAATCATCCAACAGTGGGCTGGAGGTGGGTGGGAGTAGGCAGGACAAGGGAAATCTGACAGAAAGATTACACAAAAGGAAAAAGAGGACTCAAAATTGGCTTCCTAAAAAAACATTGCGTTAAAAGGGGTCTCAAAAGAAACAGGAGGGAAACCGGGAAAAACAAACAAACAAAAGTGAAAACTAAAAGCACAACAATGCTTGCATAGAGAGATCAAGAAAGGATAGTTATGAAGAATTTCTTTCCCCAGAAAGAAAATGGAAACTCAGGATTATAATTGCACACGTCTGATTTCTTTTGATGACAGTAATGATCCTATTATGTACAACAAACATATGCATATTCTCAAAATCTTAATTTCCTCTGCATCATTCACACTGACAAAAATAGGAATGCGTTCTTGAGATAAATCAGCATTTCTTTCCTGTCGGCCTCGGTTGGTACCAATATATAGAGAAACAGCTGATCAGCAGTCTTAATAAACAGATTGCTTCTCTCTTCTACCAAAAAAAAATCTTAAGCTGTGGTTTAGCCGGAAAGAATTTAAGGTTTAAGGGTTTAAGTGCTCCAGGCAGGAGTTATATTACTCACAAATAGGATATGTACATACTGTATTTGGCTTTGGGGGAGGTTTGGGTTTTATATTGTTACAGGCCCATAGCCAGAAATTTTTTGCTTGGAGGGGGGGGCAGCCATGATGTGGACAGAGTGGGTGAGTTAGAGGCAGTGTTTAACCCTTCTATCCACTTTTGTTGTTGTTCAGTCGCACAGTCGAGTTCGACTCTTCGCGACCCCATGGACAAGATCACGCCAGGCCCTCCGGTCTTCCGCCGTCCTCTGAAGTTTGTTCAACTTAATGTTCGTTGCATCTATGACACTGTCTAACCATCTCATCCTTTGCCGTCCCCGTCTTCTTTGACCTTCAATCTTTGCCAGCATCAGGGTCTTCTCCAGTGAGTGCTCCCTTCTCATTGGGTGGCCAAAGTATCTGAGCTTCAGTCTCATTATCTGGCCTTCCAGGGAACAGTCAGGGTTGATTTCTTTTAGGATTGACTGATTTGATCTTCTTGCAGTCCAAGGGACTCTCAAGAGTCTTCTCCAGCACCATAGTTCAAAAGCATCTATTCTTCGGCGCTCGGCCTTCCTTATAGTCCAACTCTCGCAGCCATACATGACTACTGGGAATACCATTGCTTTGACCATGCGGACTTTTGTTGGCAGGGTGATGTCTCTACTTTTTATCATGCTGTTTAGGTTCGCCATCACTTTCCTGCTCGGCCTTCCTTATAGTCCAACTCTCGCAGCCATACATGACTACTGGGAATACCATTGCTTTGACCATGCGGACTTTTGTTGGCAGGGTGATGCCTCTACTTTTTATCATGCTGTTTAGGTTCACCATCGCTTTCCTCCCAAGGAGCAGGCGTCTTTTAATTTCATGGCTGCTGTCACAGTCTGCGGTGATCTGGGATCCCAGGAACGTGAAGTCTGTCACTACTTCCACGACTTCCCCTTCTATTTGCCAAGGAGTG
>NW_015162012.1:241198-245266 GCF_001447785.1 Gekko japonicus | reverse complement strand
TCCTCTTGGGTTTCATTTGATGTTTCTCCGTGAATCCAAGTGTGTTTTAAAGGCTGACTGGGCGCATGTCAACAAGCAGCCAATGTGTCTTTGCTATATGTATTAGGCATGCCTAAACCCCCCTCAAACCCCTATTGTCAAAAAAACCCCATTGCCATGGTAACGGTAATCTGCTCTTGTGCGCATGTCCACCCTCACCCTCACCTCTTCTCCTCCACTGCATTCCTTTCTATGTACGCTAGTCTTGCTTTGATGGAACGTTATCAACCCAAGGCCACAGGTGGTGTGCGGCAGGAGGCTTTTGCTTAGTCTGTAATGAATATGTAGTGTGGGAATACTCTAATTGTTTAACTGTATAGAACCATTGCTTCTCAGGGTTTGGGCGCGCGGTGCGCCTTCTAAGCGGGCGCGGGAACCATATCTATTGGCTAGTGTAATTATGAACTTGCTTTAACCTATCTGTCAAACGCTCACCTCGTTATTCTGAACGGAGAATCTGTTCTAAGTGCTTCATGGCTTCAGTAAAGTAAAACCTTCCTGCAAGTGTGTACTTCATTGCCTGCTGTGGGGTCTGACAGCGCATTGAGTAAAGACTTCTAGCAAGTCTAGTACAAACGTTCGGATTGCTATTTGCATCTCTGCTGCTCAGACTGATCAGTAGGCAGCCTTACAGGCTCCCATGCATGGAGCTCTCACACACTCCTGGTGCCCTCTCTTCTTCTTTTAATTTTTTTTAAAAAATTAGATCTAGTACATTCGCAAAAGTAAATTAACAAACTATACATTCTATATCAGATATCTCCTACAAACAAGGTTTTAAAAATGGATATTACTTTTGGTCCAACTTGAGAGCCACTTCACATCTTCGTGGCTACAAATAAAACTTCAAAATCTGATGTATAAGAGTCATTTTCTTCTTCACGTGTTAACATAGAAATTTTTATCATGCACACATAAGTCGCATACTATAATAAACCAATCATGGGTTGAGGGAAGCACCTCTGTCTTCCAAGTCCTAGTTAATACTGCTTTCGCTGCTTTAACATAAAATTGTAATTAATTCGTGTTTTTGCTTAGATATAGTATTATTGCTCCAAAGGTTTTGCTCCGTTCTGGTGGAACGAGCTCCCGGAGGAGATCAGGGCCCTGCGGGACCTTATGCAGTCCCACAGGGCCTGCAAGCTGGAGCTCTTCCGCCAGGCGTTTAATTAGGAGCCGCCCTGGGGGAGAATGCCCTGCCCCTTGAAATCTTAAAGCAGCCTGAGCCACTCGTACAACCTTAGATCAGGATCGACCCTTAGGATGGCATGGAACCCCACAATATGCGCCGAAGACTGACACTCATCTGCTTTTCTCCAGCCTGTTTCTACAAATATGATTCTACCTCATCAAAGTGGGGGTGACATGATATTAAAATAGAAATAATGATAGCTTAAGAAGAAGTTTTACCTACACTGCCAGATATTTGACGTCTTTCACAGATTTTGCGGGGGTGGGGGACTGAATTTTTATAGCAGTTTTTATGCTAGATTTGAGTCCGTGGGTTTTAAATCTGTGTTTGTCCGAAACCCGGCGTTATGCCAGTTCCAAGTGGGATACAACACGCCTTGTATCTGACAAAGGGAGCTTTGACTTTCAAAGGCTTACATCCCCAAAATCTTGTTGGTTTCTAAGGTGCTACTGTACTCGAATCTCGCTGTTCTACCCCAAAGCAACGCGGCTCCCCCTTGAAACAAGCCTTTTGTGTCAGTTGTTTTATGAACAGCATAAGTCAGTATAAGGCAGCTTTATATGTTCATAGCCATGAACCCCGTCATGAGATAAGGCATCAAGAGCAATGCCCTAGGTGTTTCGGTCACTCCTGCCTTTCATCTCTTTTATTACACCAGTTTGGTGTAGTGGTTAAGTGCGCGGACTCTAATCTGGGAGAACCGGGTTTGATTCCCCACTCCTCCACTTGCACCTGGCTGGATGGCCTTGGGAAAGCCGTAGTTCTGATAAGAGCTGTCCTTGAAAAAGAGCAGTTTCCGTCAGAGCTCTCTCAGCCCCACCTACCTCACAGGGTGTCTGTTGTGGGGAGGGGGAGGGAAAGGAGTTTGTAAGCCGCTCTGAGACACCTTTGGGTGGTGAAGGGCGGGGTATAAATCCAATCTCTCTTCTTCTTCTTCTACCCACACACATTCAGACTCCCAGATAAAGGCAAAAGGTGAAGGCATCCTTCCAGCATTCAGACAAGAATAAAAGAACATGAAAGACACTGCAGACTGGGCCAACCTGAAAAATCAGCAGTGGCTGAACATAGCCTAACTCAAGCAGGACACAATATTTTATTCCAAGGCACTGAAAGGCTGGACAACACATCCAATTACACAGGGAAGCCATTGAAATTCACAAACATAAACACCATTTCAACAGGAAAGAAGAGAGTTTAAAAATAAATAGGGGCATGGTTTCCTGTCCCGAAAAACACTAAATGCTCTACATCTTACAATAGCACTACAGATAAGATTAGAATTTCAACAGCCAATCCATGTGCAAAAGAACCTCTGCAGGAAAGCTCCTCCATTACCAGCCTACCATTTTTCTTCTCACATTGACACAGAGAGTACTCCATCTTTCTGTGTTATACCTCTGAGGATGCCAGTCACAGCTGCTGGAGAAACGTCAGATACTACAATGCCAAGACCACGGCCATACAGCCCGGAAAATCTACAACAACTAATCATCAATCTATTGTACCTGAGTGGGCTGGCACCAAAAGCTGGACTTCTGGTGTCTTTATCGTGGGCCTGCTTTTTTTTGTAGATGGATATCTGCATGATATAAGATGTCCATTTATAACGGGCGGAACCGTGCAGAAAGATTTAGTTCGTTGTGAACTGCTCCCTCTAGTCTGCCAGTCCTCCTTATTTACTCTGTGCATCGGCTGAAAAACTAGCTCCTACCTTTTTTAAAATTGGAATTGTTATTACTAGAGATGACAGTGAAGATAAAAGTTTAACTTTGAAGAGATGGTCAGTGACAGCTCTTTGCTCATCAGCCTCAAGGTAGACTTGGAGCTTTAACGGCGTGATGCCTCAGCGGTAGACAGTAAGTAATTGTAATCTTTTACTGTGTAGGAGTCTACTTCCCTGTTCCACTGTCAGTAAAGGCAAAGTACTGGACATGTGAAAAGGCAAAATTGTTTTGGGCCGAGGTACATGCAGAAATGGAAAAAAAATTGTGAAACGTAAATTTAAGAAAGAACCGGAAATATTAATTTTGGGACTTAAAAAGGAAGAAGTCAATATGGCAAAAAGGACATTGATGTGGTATATGATTACAACTGCCAGAATGACATATGCTCAATGTTGGAAACAAGAGAAGGTCGCGGAAGTTGGGGAATGGATTAAAAAATTACTTTTTATGGCCGAAATGGACAAAATGACAAGGAAACTTAATAATATAGAGGCAGAAGAATTTTTTTGCAGACTGGAAAGACTTTAAAGATTATTTGGAGAAATACTGGGATGTAAAAACAATTTACTTTGCTTTGAGAATTATTGAAAATTGAAAGATAGCAGAAAATAGATAATGTATAAGAATATTAAATGAAGGATAAGTTACCTGTAGATGTAAATATGGAAATAGGGAGATATGAAGGGAATTTAAGAATTGGGCTGGAGGTTGGAGCACTGTGGGAAGCCATGATTTATAACTGTATAAGATTTGATATATGCTTAGACTATTTGTTGTTTTATTATATCCTAATAAATTGTTTTTTAAAAAAAGTAAAGGCAAAGTACAATTATATGAATTTGTATTGTAGGTAGTGAAAAGGAAGCTGTTTTGAGTTTTATACACAGTTTATAGTGGTTGCCATTTAATCCAGTTATTGAAGTCTAGTATGCCTGGATGTGTATTCACATTCTTAATCTCCCTCTTTCTCTCTGGTTGCGGTCGCACGCGCAGCTAAAATGGGGCGGGGGAAGCGAGGCTGTTTCCTCCGGAGGAATTTGACCCGTAGTGGCACGGTCACACAGTCCTTGGAAGCTGCGAGCACAGCCCGCCACTGCGTGATCAGACACA
>NW_015162012.1:231833-239225 GCF_001447785.1 Gekko japonicus | reverse complement strand
AGAAGGCAACACCCACCACTCAGGCGCCACTGGACTGTTTTGGATTGCTAGCTATTGGGGGGGGATGTGCAGATCTGTCCTTGCAGAGGAGGGAGAGCTTGTACCTGAATAAAACTTGGTCTTAAAGGTGCCACTGGTCTGTTTTGGATTACTAGCTATGGGGGGGGGGATGTGCAGATCTGCCCTCACAGAGGAGGGAGAGCTTGTACCTGAAGGCGGGCTGGGGGGCCCCCTGCAAGTTACCTGGCTGCTTCTTGCTCCTTGTGGCCCGACTGAGGGCTGCTGGGAGCAGGGGGTGGGGCTTTTTGCATGTACCCGCCCCCTGGGCTCCTTACTGCCAGAGCTCCGCTCCTGTGTGCTCCTGCAGGAAATGACCCCTGCCCCCGCCTCTGGTATGAAGAAACGTTAAAGTGTTTGGGGCTCTTTAGCTTGGAGAGACGACGACTGAGGGGTGACGTGATCGAGGTTTTCAAGATTATGCATGGAATAGAGCAGGTAGAGAAAGAAGTACTTTTCTCCCTTTCTCACAATACAAGAACTCGTGGGCACTCCATGAAATTGCTGAGTGGTCGGGTTGGGTTAGAATGGATAAAAGTCCTTCTTCACCCAAAGAGTGATTAACACATGGAATTCACTGCCACAGGAGTTGGCAGTGGCTACAAGCATGGACGGCTTCAAGAGGGAATTGGAGAAACATACGCAGCAGGGATCCATCAGTGGCTATTACCCACAAGGTATAGACCAGAGGTGGCCAAACTGCCGCTCAGGAGCCGCATGTGGCTCTTTCACACAGTCTAATAAATATGAAATTTGCAAATTTTTCAATAAAAACTGGTATGTAATATTTGTTCATGTCTTGCGGCTCTCAAACATCTGACATTTATTCTGTGTGGCTGTTACGTTAAGCAAGTATGGTCACCCCTGGTATAGGTAGGAACTCTCAGTCTGGGGCAAGTGATGCTCTGTATTCTTGGTGCTTGGGGGGGGCAGCAACAGTGGGGGGGCTTCTAGTGTCCTGGCCCCACTGATTGACCTCCTGGTGGCACTTGGTATTTTTGGCCACTGTGTGACAGAAGAGTGTTGGACTGGATGGGCCATTGGCCGGATCCAACATTGGCTTCTCTTATGTTCTTACGGTATTTCAAGGGGGTCGACCCAGCTTAGCTTCTGAGATCTGACGAGATTGGGCTTGTCTGGGCTACCCAAGTCAGGGCCCACGTGTCTTTTTTACATGCACCTCCCATGATCCTCAGCATAGTCTTCTTGGTGGTCAGAGAAGATCCCGCCTTCCTTATTCATCAGCAGAAAACCTGGCTGGATCCAACCCAAAGTGTTTCAAATATCAATGGACTAGGTATTTCCTACTTTCAGATGAAGTTGTCAGTTTTATGAAGATTTTACCCAAGTTGCTTGTAGTAGAATTGGCACGCCTCTAGCTCCCACGTAGCAGGCAAGGTGCCTTCTAAAATGGTGCCTTCTTTTCCCTTTTAAAAACAAACAAAACATCCCCCGTGTTCAAAATCCTTATGTTCGTTTATACAGAATATGTGAATTTATGGAGATTTATACAAAACATGCTAATATATGCAGATTTAATTGCTCTATCAAAACCCCATAGTTATTCAATTAAGGTTTCTTTAGTAGGATGAGAGACCTAATATTTTTCTTTTGCCCTGAAGTGCTGATAAGAAATTCTGAATGGTTAGCCACGGATTTATGTTATATCCAAATGCATGCACACGCCTACTTTTCCAGCTGCATGTACAGAATCAAAGAGAAAAGGCTTTACAGATTTGTTTTACAGCGCTCCCTTTATTATTCAGTTTGCAAAAATATAGGTGTCTGCCATCTGCTGCCCATTCATTTCATGCAGGTTTTATGATAGGGTGGAAGATTTAGTGGTACTGTATATTTCTGATTGACTCTGTTCTGCATGGCAGTTTTGCTGCTACTGAAATGGTACACCTTATGCGTGGTTTAATACATGGTCTTTACCCTAACTTTAAATTGCTTTGCAGTATAATGTCCCCAACATTATGTAGCCAGCAGAGAGTATATTGTAAGTTGACTAGCGCAGTCTCCTCCTTTTGCTGATACAGAGCAAGCTTTTTGCCAATCTCCAGGGGAGGGCTGGAGATCACACAGAATTACAGCTGCTCTTCAGATGGCAGAGATCAGTTCCCCTGGAGAAAATGGTAAGCTCTGTGTCATTATACCCCGATGAGGTTGCCACAGCAAATTGATGCTAAGTGCCCAAGGACAAGCCAACCTCCCAGAGCCTTTTTCTAGAGCTCATTGTATTTATTTCCACAATGGACCTTATTCCTAGTTAATCATAAGTTCTTTGGGAGGGGAGTGCTGGTGTTCACTTTGCAGCTAAAGCCGTTGCTCACTTTTTAATTTTCTGGTTGTTGATTAGCAGTCATGTAAAAAAAAATGAACAATTGCTTGCTGGCTATTTTGAAAAGCAGTATTTATTTCCCACTCCTGAAAAGTTGATTAACAATTCATGAATGCTGTCACTGCACGAGAATAGGAAGTAATGAGTTACGGTGTGAAACAACAGAACAAAAAGTTGTAGGGAGAAGTGGAACCTTGGCTGATCATAACTTACTTACAAGTAGATTCAATATAATTGGTTGTTAAAGGTAAAGGTTTCCCTTGCTCGAAAGCCAGTCAAATCTGACTCTAGGGTTGCGGTGCTCATCTCCGTTTCCAAGCCGAAGAGCCAGCACTGTCCAAAGACGTTTTCTGTGGTCATGTGGCCAGCATGACTAAATGCCAAGGTGCACGAAATGCTGTTACCTTCCCACCGAAGCGGTACCTATTTATCTACTTGCAATTTCTTGTTTTTGAACTGCTAGGTTGTCAGGAGCTGGAACCAGAGACGGGAGTTCACTCTGTCATGTGGCACTCGGGTCTCGAACTGCTGAACTACAGAGCTTCTGGTCTGCAGTTCAGCATCTTAACCACTTGAGGCACCCGTGCTATATACTATTAGCCACCCGTGTCCCTCATCTGGATCGGGGCCACATGGAAGCTAAACATATTTTTCTTCAAACTTGGGGTGCTTACCAGGTATGCAGAAAAATCTGAAATCAAAAGTAAAATATATAGCGGGTGCTAAATCCCCCCCCCTAGAGGACACTGCTGCCACACTGGGCTCAGATGCAGTGGGAGCCACCAGCAACCACACTGGGCCTGGATGCAGCAGTGGAGCAGTGGAGCAGTGGCCCAGCCATGGAGAATGTCAACAGCCACGCCAGACTCGACAGTGGCTGTAGAGGACGCTGGCAGCTGTGCCAGATCCGGCAGTGGCAGACGTTGGGCTCATTATTAGCTTGCCAAGTTTGGTGCTGGGAGGGGATATGGACTCCACCCCGTGAGTCCCCCCCCAAAGTCTCCCCCCTGAGCCCTGCAGGGAATTGGCAGCAGTGGGGGGGAGGGATCCCCCCATGAATATTGTGGGTCCCTACTTGTATGAATTTATTTTATTTATTTACTAGGAATAAGGCTCGTTGTGGAAATAAATACAACGAGCTCTAGAAAGAGGTTCTAGGAGAGGGCCTTGGGCACTCAGCGTCAATGTGCTGTGGCGACCTCAGCAGGGTATAATGACACAGAGTCCACCATTTTCTCCAGAGGAACTGATCTCTGCTACCTGAAGAGCAGTTAGGTTAGGCTGAAAGTCTGTGACTGGTCCAAAACCACCCACTCAGCTTCTACAGCAAGAACCTGGATCTAGCAGACCCTGCTGTGAACATTTGCATTGTCTGTGCAGACAACGCTCTTAGCATATGAGAATGGAGTCGCTCCAGCCTGATGTGGCGGTGGATCCTAGCAGCCACTCTGGCCCAGCCTCAGCATCAAAGGATGCTGGCAGCTGCTTTGTCCCGGCAAGGGTGGAGGAGGATTCTGACAACCGGGCAGGACCGCCAGCATCCACGCTGAGCTCAGCCACAGAGGACACTGCTGCCACACTGGGCTCAGCTGCAGTGGCAGCCACCAGCAACCACACTGGGCCTGGCTGCAGCAGTGGAGTATGCCGGCAGCTTTGCCGGGCCCGGCCATGGAGAATGTCAACAGCCATGCCGGACTCGACAGTGGCTGTGGAGGATGCTGGCAGCTGTGCCGGACCTGGCAGTGGCAGACGTTGGCGAAAGGCTTAGGGAACCCAAAACCGGAAGCTACCAGTGAGATGGCTGAGGCTATAGCAGAGTATATGCGTCCTCTGCTGGAACAGCTGAATAACTTCAAGGAACAGATGTCTGTAGTAACTCAAAGTATTACTGCTCAACAAACTCAGATAAATGATATGCTGCAAATAATGAAGCAAGGTAAAGGGAGTGGCTGCAACTACACAGAAGGTGAAGAAGAAAGTGCAAAAGCTGGAAAGAAAACAAATCTCCATGGAAGACCAACTGTTACAAGTGCAAATGGAAAAGGCTAATATCATTCTTCGCTTCCAGGGCATGCCGGAAAAATCGGGAGAGAATCTTAAAGAAGTTATGAGTGAATTGCTAGCCCCAGTGACAGAAATGATTGGGACAGTCCCTGTTTTCCCGCACTTTTTGGGCTTGGGGCAGCTGGGAACTGTAGGCCAGCAGACAAGGAAGCCCCATTCAACCCAGTGAGTGATATCCCTGCAGGCTCCTCTCTGGAACTACAGCTCAATTAAACCTTATGGGGGAACATTTCAAACAAATAACCACAGCCATCTTATAAACACAGGTAACTGCCATTTCGTGACACCTACCAACAGCCACTGAGGGGAAAGTTAGTCCCACACAGGAAAAGCGTCTTCGTCAAGAGAGAAAGCTGTTTGCCAGTAATTCTGACATGGCACAGTGGCTGAAGGGGGAGTGGACAGGAAAGAGGAGCAGATCCAGCACCCGGCCAATGGCACGCGAGTACTCTTGAGTGGTGGCTGACAGACCAATGGCTGAGGGAGAGCATGGAATCTTGCCACCCCAAAACAGGATTATGATATAGGAGAGATTTGATTGGACTCCATTTCTATCCTGCCCTTCCCACAAGCGGGCTCAGGTAGGGTTACAACACTAATATAAAACATTAAAAATCGAGATTTAAATTATAAACTTAACCCTTCAATGATGACGATCAAACTGCATTACAACGATTACAATGGTACCCTGGTGTTAGACAATTAGAAGAAGAAAGGATTCCAGATTATAAGTACCCTACCTTGGGTAAGCCAAGGCGGTTGTCATTCTTTGTCCTCGAAATTCTATGATAGTTTTTGTAGTTTGAAAAAAATAATACAAAATCCCCTCCTGGGGCTCAAAAAAAAAGATATTTGACATCCGCTGCCTCACCCAAAAGACTGGCGGAAGAGCTCTGTCTTACAGGCCCTGTGGAACTGTAAAAGGATGTTTATGTTTACTAGAGCATTAAATACAGTGCTGAAGTGAACCCTGTTGCAATTCTTCTTCCAGCCGATGAGGGAAAGGAAAAACAGAGCCGTTCAGCAGTGTCCTAAACTGCATTCAGACATCATGCACAATGTAAATTTTGTCTGCAGCTGGCACAAGCACCCTGTTATGTGCCTTTCCCTCTCTCCAGCATGGGATACTGAGAACATCCTGATTTAAGAAGGGATTCAGTCAAGCTCCAGTTCTCTGTGGCATCCAGATGTAGGTACCTGGGCAGATCAGAGTTTGCTTCTTTCCCCACACATTCATTCTCTCCTGCATTTGAAAGGGGAGGAATGATGGGGGACATGTGGGCCTGAGAAGAGTCCGCCATGGGCATCTGTTTGCTATGACATCTGAGTGCAGCCCAAGTGCGGAAGGGGTGCAAGACTGGGACACACCACTTGCTTCTTTCCCCACACATTCATTCTCTCATTTTCTAAACGGGGTGCTTCATTTTTAGTTGGACATTCAGATTTTTAAAAATTAAAACCTGAGAGATTGCGATAGTTAACTTAAGCAGGTGTTCTAGACCTCTGTTATCAACTTTCCCACAAAACCAGTGTTTACTCTGTATGATAACTGCAGGGCTATTTTTGGGCAGGAACGCACAGGAACGGAGTTCCGGCTGGCTCCCGAGTTGGCCATGCCCAACAGGAACTCATTAGCATAATAGGCCACACCCAACAGCAGAAACTCAACAGGATTGGCTACATTAGGGGTGTGTGGCCTAACATGCAAAGGAGTTCCTGCTACAAAAAAAGGCCCTGGGTTTTGACAACAAACAAGGTAAAAAGAATAAGAAGCAAAAGGTGGGTGTGGCTGGATGATCAGACTTCTGGCAACATGGGGTGTGTGGCCTAATATGCTAATGAGCTGTGCTGTCAGGGGCATGGCCTAATATGCTAATGCGTTTCTGCTGTTGGGTGTGGCCTATTATGTTAATGAGTTCCGGCTGGGCTTTTTCTACAAAAAAAGCCCTGGCATAACTGTAAGACTGCGAAACAGGTTTCTAAAGAACAGATGGAAGCCCCATTTTTTGGGGAAGGCATTAGAAATACGCCACAGAGATAAAACGGCAGACCAGTGGAAGTCTCCCTTTTTCTCTGAGTGGCGTCCCCTCCTTTTCTGTTCTTTTCTGAGTCCTGCCATTTCGTGCACTTGCATGCAAGGATTTCCTTCCTGTCATGTTGCATCTATTACCATAAATGTATAAAATAAAGGAAAGCAAGAATGGCAGAAGCCGCTTTCGGGTCGTCGTCTGGGGAGAAAGGTGGGGGTAGAAATTAAGTAAAGACATAAACATGAGGAAACGATTTGTTTTTGAGGCTTTTAGAAGGACCTCCCCCCCCCCAAAAAAGCACATTGCACTGACATTTGGTCCAAGAACATTCACATCAGATTGCCTTGAGGCGGTCTACAAGGGACAGAGCTAATGTAAGCTTTAGCATCTCTTCCCCTTCACTTGGTGTCTAGAGACTCTCACTCCTCAAAAAGTGCTCGACAGCTGAGGAAAAAAACAAACCTAGATTTCTGCAGCGTATATACCCTATTGCAGTGGTGGCAAACCTATGGCACGGGTGCCAGAGGCGGCACTCAGAGCCCTCTCTGTGGGCACGCGTGCCATTGCCCCAGCCAGGCCCAGACCATCATTAAAGTGTCGAATTCTCTGCCAAATAATTTTAAGTCAATGAAAGCATTTGGGATTGCTTTCCTTACTTTGTTTGGATCATCTTAAGTTAATGTATGAGTTGTTTTTTCTAAAGTAAAACCTCAGTATTCAGGTTAAATGGCCGTGTTGGCACTTTGCGATAAATAAGTGGGTTTTGGGTCGCAGTTTGGGCACTCGGTCTCTAAAAGGTTCGGCATCACTGCCCTATTGCGTGAGCATCGATTACAAGGCTATTTCCCTGTTTGCCCAAAATGTTGACATTGTCCTCATTAATTAGCAAAGTCATCC